>NC_091151.1:7595119-7615518 GCF_040958095.1 Procambarus clarkii
TCTTCACGGTGTAGGCGTGACCACCTACGGCTGCCCCGTGAAGGGCTGTCAAGCCTGTCAACAGATACCACAATTGTTATTATGCATAAACCGTCTCGATTCCAGTAATTTATGTAAAATATTGAAATAAGTTGTTCTAGTTGACCATTTTTATATACTAGTGAAGTATACCGATTTTAAGCTTTTATGTATAAATATTTTCACCGTAAATTTAAGAGAGGAAGATCAATTTACAATTAATAAGAATAGATCACCATTAAAATATCCGACATTTCACCAGTTCTTATTTGATAATTTATTACTTGTGACGAGAGCGACAGTGGTGCTATTGTCATGCCTGAAACACTGAGTGTATTAGTGGCTTGAGGCATAGTATTTACTTGCCCTACCTAGAGATACAACATTTTTCTTGTATACCATTTTGTATGTATGTACTTTCCCCTAATAAATATTATTATTATTTTTATTAACAGAAGAAGAAGAAGAGCATTATGCAGAACCCAACAATAAATGACTTTACTAAGTGTGAACCGATAGCTCCAGTCTTGCCATCGTCAGTTAACCAATATAACCTTTATAAGCAACATACACCATAAATGTTTGGCAATAAAATGTTGGCAATACTAGTTCGAGGAAAGAGAAACATTGTTGCCATCACCATTCAACCAATATATTCATAAATGGTATGTAACTAATGATATATGAGAATGGCGGATTGAGGCACGAGGAACATTGTTGTCGTCATCAGTTAATAATGAGCTTAACAGATATTCTGAACACCACCTATAGTTATCTTACCATGCAAGCTTAAGGCATGAGCAACACGCCTGATAAATCTATATAAATGTAAATGTTCGTTTGTTCAAAATCGCTAATCTCCGAAAGTTCTTCACCGATTGCTTCGAAATTTAACCACAACGTTTCATTCGCATCCGAGGTTCTTTTTTATATACATACTATATAGATGTCACGTCTGTGCCAGGAAAAAATATGTTTTTTTTTCATATTTTTTCATGTTTTTCATGTGAAGGAAATCATCGAAACCTCTTTACCGATTGCTCTGAAAATCTGACACACCGTTGCATTCGAATAGGGGCGTGTTTTTATGTACCTACTATATACATGCTACTATACTATACTATATACATACATACGGTGGAATTGAGCTGTGGTATTTACAATACCGTTCATTTCGTAAGTGTAAGTATAGATGCCACACCTGAGACAGGTAAAAACAATCATTTTTTAAGAAACAGCGCCATCTGTTGCACGAAGAGCAGCACACGCTATAATAAATATGTTACTATTCCATTTCAATGTTTCCGATTGCATTGACAAATTGAATTTTCGTAGATTTCGATTTATTTTCAATTTAATTTATTTATTATGTGTGACAGTGCGTGAAATTGAGCAGAGTTGATTACAATACCATTCATTTTGCGAGTATACGTATAGATGCTACACCTGTGACAGGTAAAAACATGCTTTTTGTTTAAAAACAGTGCCATCTATTGCCCGTAATAGCAACATGCACTATCCTAAATATGTTACGATGCCTTTCAATATTTCCGATTTCATTGATAAATTGAATTCATAAATTTTGATTCATTTTCATTTTGGTTTAATTATTTTGTGTGACATTGCATTGGAATTAAGCTGTGTTATTTACCATACCGTTCATTTTGTCGGAATAGTTTACTTTTTATATTTTTTTCATTTTGTTTTTATTGTGTTTTATCTGGAATTTTTTATATATCGGTAATGGGAACATCAGATCATTTGATGTTCCCAATTTTCTGATGGGAACCTCAGATCATTTGGGAATGCATCGGACGAGGGAGTGGGGAATGGTGTATTACTATAACTATGATATCCTGCTTCACACTTGTTGTCTTTATCTAACTATACTGACTCGAGAAGAGAGGAACATTGTGCTATCATTGTTAGAAAAAACAAGATGATTGCTGAGGATATCCATCATCAGCCAAGCTGGTATATGATCACACAAGCTTGAGACAAAGAAAACAAGGAGTTGACAATGTTAGTTAAACAATATTACTAATAAAGATATTATGCATCCTACCAGTCGTTATCTGAACAAATCTTAAGACTGAAGCAAACATGTGTTAATTATGTCAATAAAACATCATTATAGTTCTTGAATCCCAAAATTATTAGCCGACCATAATGGATTGAGACAAAAGCAAGATGGTTTTTACTATTTACTGTTATTCATGACATCTACATGTACATTATCTATACAACACAAGTCACTATATGACTATACCAACCTGCAACTAGAACAACAAGGATGTTCAAGTTGTAGGTTATTATGGTCCTTGTTGCACTTTCATTTTTATGGAGAAATTAAACTCCAGCATACTATTGCCCGTAAGAGTTAGTATTTTATTGATACCGAACAAATTTACACACACACACAAGGCTCTGTACTCGGTCCTATCTTGTTTCTGATATATGTAAATGATCTCCCGGAGGGTATCGATTCGTTTCTCTCAATGTTTGCGGACGATGCTAAAATTATGAGAAGGATTAAAACAGAAGAGGACTGTTTGAGGCTTCAAGAAGACCTAGACAAGCTGAAGGAATGGTCGAACAAATGGTTGTTAGAGTTTAACCCAACCAAATGTAATGTAATGAAGATAGGTGTAGGGAGCAGGAGGCCAGATACAAGGTATCGTCTGGGAGAGGAAATTCTTCAGGAGTCAGAGAAGGAAAAAGACTTGGGGGTTGATATCACGCCAGACCTGTCTCCTGCAGCCCATATCAAGCGGATAACATCAGCGGCATATGCCAGGCTGGCCAACATACGAACGGCATTCAGAAACTTGTGTAAAGAATCATTCAGAACTTTGTATACCACATATGTCAGGCCAATCCTGGAGTATGCAGCCCCAGCATGGAGTCCATATCTAGTCAAGGATAAGACTAAACTGGAAAAGGTTCAAAGGTTTGCCACCAGACTAGTACCCGAGCTGAGAGGTATGAGCTACGAGGAGAGACTACGGGAATTAAACCTCACTTCGCTGGAAGACAGAAGAGTTAGGGGGGACATGATCACCACATTCAAGATTCTGAAGGGAATTGATAGGGTAGATAAAGAGAGTCTATTTAACACAAGGGGAACACGCACAAGGAGACACAGGTGGAAACTGAGTGCCCAAATGAGCCACAGAGATATTAGAAAGAACTTTTTTAGTGTCAGAGTGGTTGACAAATGGAATGTATTTGGGGGTGATGTGGTGGAGGCTGACTCCATACACAGTTTCAAGTGTAGATATGACAGAGCCCGATAGGCTCAGGAATCTGTACACCTGTTGATTGACGGTTGAGAGGCGGGACCAAAGAGCCAGAGCTCAACCCCCGCAAACACAACTAGGTGAGTACACACACACACAGCAATTGGAGGACAAGATTATAGTAGTAGTCAAATATAACTCCCACCAAACGACAACAGATGGAAACAACATTGCCACCATTTATATAATAGAGAGAGAGTAGCTTCTATCGCTAACAGGAACGGATCCAGACTACTAATCATGGAAGACTTCAACCACGGGAATATAGAGTGGGAGAACAGAGACCCACATGGAGGACCAGACACTTGGAGAGCTAAGCAGCTGGACGTGGCAACAAGAAACTTTCTAAGCCAACACATCAAGGGACCGACAAAAATTAGAGGAGAGGACGAACCAGCTATACCTGATCTAATATTTACTGTAAATGAGTCGCATATAAGGGAACTTATGTTAGAAGCCCCCATATGAATCACTGATCACAGTGTACTGATCTTTGATTACCTGGTAGAGCTAGGATTTATCTCCCCAAAATAAGAACTGGGAAACAAAGGGCTGGCATACCGAAAGGTAAATTATGAGGAAATGAGAAAATTTCTATGGGATATACATTGGGACACAGAACTGAGAACTAAGTTCGTACAAGATATGATGGACAATGTCACCTAAAAGTGTCAGGAGGTAGTAAACAGGTTTATCCCGGCCCGACAGGAATAAACCGAATAGCAAAAGAAAAATCGTTGGTTTAATAGGGCATGTATGGAAGCAATGGAACTGAACAAAAGGTTGAGGAGGAACTTCTGAAATAACAGAACACCAGAAAGTAGAGAGATACCAGAGAACCAGGTAGGAGTATGTAAGTGAGAAGAGCAGCGGAGAAAAGGTATGAAAATGATATAGTTAATAAAGCCAAGACCGAGCCAAAACTACTGCACAGTCATATCAGGAGGAAAACAGTGAAGGAACAGGTGAAGAAACTTAGAACAGGCGAGGACAGGTACACAGAGTATGACAAAGATGTGTGTGAAGAAGTCAACAAGAGGCTCCAAGAGGTCTTCACAATAGAACGAGGTGAGATCACTGCACTAGGAGAGGTAAACTAGGCGGCCTTGGAAGGGTTCGAAATCACAAGAGATGAGGTCAAGAGGCATCTTTTGGATCTGAACGTGAGAAAGGCTGTTGGGCCAGACGGAACCTTACCATAGGTATTGAAAGAGTGTGCAGAAGCACTTTGCTTGCCACTCTCCATAGTGTATAGTAGGTCACTGGAGATGGGAGACCTACCAGATATATGGAAGACGGCTAAAGTAGTCCCAATATACAAAAAGGGTGACAGACAAGAGGCACTGAGCTACAGGCCAGTGTCCTTAACTTTTATACCATGCAAGATGATGGACAAGATCGCGAGAAAAAAACCTAGTAACATCTGGAGATAAGGGACATCGTGACAACTAATCAACATCGGTTCAGGGAGGGTAAATCTTGCCTTACAGGCTTAATAGAATTCAACGATCAGGTGACAAAGATTAAGCAACAGAAGAATTGGCGGACTGCATTTTCTTGGATTATCGGAAAACCTGATACAGTACCCCATATGAGGCTGATGCATAAGCTGGAGAAACTATGCAAGAGTAACTGGTATGGTGCTCCAGTGGATAAAGGAGTACCTAAGCAATAAGAAGCAGAGTTAATGAGGGGGCGAGACCTCAGAGTGGCGTGAAGTCACCAGTGGAGTCACGCAGGGCTCTGTACTTGGACCTATCTTGTTTCTGATTTACGTAAATGATCTCCCAGAGGATATAGACTCATTCCTCTCAATGTTTGCTGACGAATCCAAAATTATGAGAAGGATTAAGACAGAGGAGGAAAGCTTGAGGCTTCAAGAAGACCTGGACAAGCTGTAGGAATGGTCGAACAAATGGTTGTTAGAGTTTAACCAAAGCAAATATAGTGTATTGAAGATAGGTGAAGGGAGCAGGAGACCAGATACACGGTATCATGTGGGAGATGAAATACTTCAAGAGTCAGAGAGAGAGAGAGAGAGAGAGACAGAGAGAGAGAGAGAGAAAGACCTGGGGGTTGATATCACGCCAGACCTGTCCCCTTAAGCCCACCTCATGAAAAAATCAGTGACATATGCCAGGTTGGTTAACATAAGAACAACCATTAGAAACACGTGTAAAGAATCATTCAGAGCTTTGTATACCACATGTGTCAGACCAATCCTGGAGTATGCGGTCCCAGCATGGAGTCCATATTTAGTCAAGCAAAACACTAAACTGGAAAAGGTACGAAGGTTTGCCACCAGACTAATACCCGAACTGAGGGGTATGAGCTACGAGGATGGACTACGGGAATTAAACCTCACGTTACTGAGAAACAAGAGTTATGGGAGACATGATCACCACATACAAGATTCTCAGTGGAATTGATAGGGGTAGATAAAGACAGACTATTTAACACAAAGGGCACTTGCACAAGGGGAGGTGGAAATTGAGTGCCCAGATGAGCAATAGAGACATTAGAATTTTTTCAGTGTCAGAGTAGTAGACAAATAGAATGCATTAGGAAGTTGTTACGAACCCTTCGTAACTGGGTTCTTTTTAAACTATGATCCGATTCTAGTTCGGAGAACCCTAATCTTGGTGGGAAAAATAGTGTAATGTTTAAAGGTAAAATGAAAAGAATTAGACTTAAAATAACCCATTATTATTTCCCATCACCATTATAATATGCAAGTCTATGCAAGGTCAACCGGAGCGACGTTGCTAGCCCTTACGCTCGCCTGCTTCACGGATGACGGACACAATGTGCCTCTGATGAAGTCTTCGATGCTCCACGTCCGTTGCACACTCGCTGGGACGATCAATCAGTAAAATCAGCTACGCTCAACTAGCCCCACTGGCTAGTACCTTCCAGAATCGAAGTCTACAGCGCCCAACCACAGTGCTCAACTAGCCCACTTGGCTAGTACCTTCCAGAATCGAAGTCTACAGCGCCCAACCACAGTGCTCACCTAGCCTCACTGGCTAGCACCTCCAGGAGAGAAGTCTATAACACTCAACAGCAGCGCTCAACTAGCCCACTTAGCTAGCACCTTCAGGTCGACCCAAGTCTTCCACTGTCCCGACTTCACTGACTCCCATCCCTCGTCCGTGTTACTCGTCATCTTTCAGCCTGGCCGACTACAAGATGGGAAACTGATTAATGGGAGGGTCAACTGCTGTAGTTCGGCCACTGAATCGTAGATGGCGCCAAGGTCCGTGACAGAAGTGATGTGGTGGAGGTAGACTGCATGCACAGTTCCAAGTGTAGATATGATTGAGCGACTAGGCTAAGGAACCTGTTCACCAGTTGAAAGGCGGGGACTAAAAAGCCTGAGCTCAACCCCTGCAAGCACAACTAGGTAAGTACATACACAAGCAACACAGGTAGCGACAACAAACTTTTTAAGCCAGCATGTCAGGGAATCCACAAGCGTGAAAGGAATCGATGAACCAGCGAGACTCGAACTAGTCTTCACTCTGAACGACTCCGACATAAGAGAAATCGGTTTTGAGGCCCCCGTAGGAATGAGCGACCACAGTGTACTGACGATTGAGTATCTGGTTGAAGAAGGGTTAATGAACTCGAGGAGGGGAACTGAAAACAAATTTTTCATGGCTGGCATTCCGAAAGTGAAACTATGAGATAAGAAAATTACTAACAGATGTTACATGGGAAACAGTGCTCAGGGAAAGACGGCCCAAGACATGATAGAATACATCACGCAGAAGTGTAAGGAGACAGCAGACAAGTTTGTCCCGGTCCAAAAGGATAACAATGAAATGCAGGTGAGAAACCCATGATTTAATCAGAGATGTAGGCTAGCTAAGCAGCAAAGTAAAAGGGCATGGAGAAACTACAGAAATAACCGGACCCTTGAGAGCGGAAAAAGATACCAGAGAGCCAGGAATGAATATGTCAGGTTGAGAAGAGAGGCAGAAGGGCTATACGAAAATGACATCACAAGCAAGGCAAAGACTCAACCTAAATTACTGCACAGCCACATCAGGAGAAAAAGATCAGCAAAGGAACAGGTAATGAAAATGAGGATAGGGGCAGACAGATTCACTACAAATGACAAGGAAGTGTGCAAGAAACTGAATAGGAAATTCAAAAAGGTCATCACATTAGAGCAAGGAGAAGTACCAGAGATAGGAGAGGGAATAGTTAACCAGGCACAACTAGAAGAGTGTGAGAGTACCAGTGGGGATGGAAGGAAGCTTTTACTAGAGTTGGTTGTGACAAAGGCTATATGCTCAGAGGGAATCTCCCCTTTGATACTAAAGGAAGGAGCAGAAGTATGGTGCTTTCCACTCTCCATAATGTATAACAAATCACTGGTAACAGGGGAATTGATAAAAATTTGGAAGACGGATATTGTTGTCCCGATATACAGAGGGGAAAGACAGGAGGAACTGAATTACAGGCCAATGTCCCTAACTTGCATACCATGAAAGCTGTTGGAGAAGCTTGTGCGTAAAAAGCTAGTGGATCATCTGAAGATAAAGAACTTTGTAACACAGCATCAACATGGGTTCAGGGATGGCAAGTCCTGCCTCACAGGATTAATTGAATCCTACGACAAGACAAAAAAAAAAATCAGGCAAGAAAGAGAGGGGTGGGCAGACTGCATATTTTTGGATGGCCAGAAAGCCTTTGACACAGTGCAACATAAGAGGCTGGTGCAAAAGCTGGAGATGTAGACAGGAGTGAAAGGGAAGGTACTCCATTGGATAAGGGAGTACCTAAGCACCAGAAGACAGCGAGTCACTGTGAGGGGTGAGGTCTCAGATTGGAGAGGCGTCACCAGTGGAGTGCTGCAGGGGTCAGTCCTTGGACCTATACTGTTTTGATATATGTAAATGATCTCCCAGAGGATACAGAATCATTTCTCTCAATGTTTGCTGAAGATGCCAAAACTATGAGGATTACAACAGAATAAGATAGTATGAGGCTACAAGATGACCTAGACAAACTGAATGAATGGCACAACAAATGGCTACTAAAGTTAAACCAGAGTAAATGTAAGAAAATAAAACTAGGCGGTGGAAACAGGAGCCCTGACAGAGGATACAGAATGGGAGATGAAGCACTTCATGAAACGGACAGAGAGAAAGATCTAGGAGTTGATATCACACCAAACCTGTCTCCTGAAGCCCACATAGAAATAATTACATCTGTGGCACATGTGAGGCTGCCTAACATCAAAACCAGTCATCAGGAACCTGAGTAAGGAATCATTCAGAACATTGTATACCACATATGTCAGACCAATCCTGAAGTATGCGGCCCCAGCATGGAGCCCGTCAAGCACAAGACAAGCTGGAAAAAGTTCAGAGGTATGCCACTAGGCTAGTCCCTGAACTAAGAGGCATGAGTTGTAAGGAAAGGCTGCGTGAAATGCATCTCACGACACTAGAAGACAGAATAGTAAGGGGAGACATGATCACAACCTACAAAATTCTCAGAGGAATTGACAGGGTAGAAAAGGATAAATTGTTTAACACGTGAGGTACGCGAACAAGGGGACACAGGTGGAGACTGAGTACCCAAATGAGCCACAGGGACGTTAGAAAGAACTTTTTCAGTGTCAGAGTAGTTAACCCGAGGAATGCATTAGGCAGTGATATGACTCCAGGCTGGAGGCTGACTCCATACACAGTTTCATATCATAGAGCCCAGTAGGCTCAGGAATCTGTACACCAGTTGATTGACGGTTGAGAGGCGGGACCAAAGAGCCAGAGCTCAACCCCTGCAAGCACAACTAGGTGCGTACAACTAGGTGAGTACACACACACATACACACACACGCACAAACACACACACACACACACACACACACACACACACACACACACACACACACACACACACACACACACACACACACACACACACACACACACACACACACAGAGTGATGTAGTGGGAGCTGACTTCATACACTGTTTCAAATGTAGATATGATAGAGCCCAGTAGGCTCAGGAATCTATACACCAGTTGATTGACAGTTGAGAGGCGGGACCAAAGAGCCAAAGCTAAACCCCCGCAAGCACAAATAGGTGAGTACACACACACACACACACACACACACAATGCATTAGGAATGCATTAGGGGGTGATGTGGTGGAGGCTGACTCTATACACAGTTCAAGTGTAGATATGACAGAGCCCGATAGGCTCAGGAATCTGTACACCTGTTGATTGACGGTTGAGAGGCGGGACCAAAGAGCCAGAGCTCAACCCCCGCAAACACAACTAGGTGAGTACAACTAGGTGAGTACACACACACACACACACACACACACACACTAATAAGAATAAATAAGAATAGGGGGAACAAGTTCCTGAAGATTGCATAACCCAACATAGATGGAGTAAGATCGAAGATACTGGAGTTAAGTGATGTAATACAGCTCCAGACACCAGACATTGTTGCACTCACGGAGACAAAACTTGAAGATGTTATTTTAAATGAGGTCATATTCCCAAGGGGCTACTCAATTTGGAGATGAGACAGAAAAATTAGGAAAGGCGGTGGCGTTGCTGTGCTGATGAAAGAACACCTAAAGGTGAAGGAAATAATAACTGCCAATCCACAAGAAGTTGACATAATAGCACTAGAGATCTGCCATGAGGATGATAAACTAATGATCATAAATGCATATAGTCCACCACCAAGCAGCACATAGTCAAAGGAGGAGCTAGATAGTAAACGAGAAGGTCTTACAACAATAATGAGAGAGATCATAGCGAGAGCGGATAACGATAGTTCACGACTGTTGATAGTCGGCGACTTCAACTTGAAAGCCATAGACTGGGAAGCATATGAAGCTAAAACAGAAGATTTCTGGACCTGTAAATTTGTAGACCTCATCCTGGAAACATTCTTGTATCAACATGTTAAACAAGCTACGAGGATGAGGGAAGGGGACGTTCCCTGCATGCTAGATTTGATATTTACCAGGAAGGAGGAAGAAATATTTGACATTCAATACCTTCCTCCCTTGGGTAAAAGTGACCATGTCTTTTTGGGAATAAAGTATGCAATGCGTTATAATCTGGAAGAAAATATGAAGGTTGGTGAAATTGAAAAACCTGACTTTAGGAGAGGACATTATGGCAACCTTAGAAATTTTTTTAGTGGGTATAATTGGACAGACTTGTTGCTAGGTAAGGAAGTAAATGAGATGTATGTCAAGTTTTGTGAAATATATGATAAAGGAACAAAAAAAAATTATACCAAAACAGAGAAGCAGAACTAGGAAACAGGATTGGTTCAGCAGAAAGTGTGAGAGGGCCAGAGACAAAAAGACACAAAAATGGAATAAATACAGAAAGAGGCCAAACCCCAAACATACCAGCGATACAAAGATGCGAGAAACAACTACACGACAGTGAGGAGAGAGGCAGAAAGAAATTTTGAAAAAGGGATTGCAGACAAATGTAAAACAGAACCAGGTCTATTCAATAAATTCATAAACAAGAAATTGCAGGTAAAGGATGATATACAGAGGTTGAAAATGGGAAATAGATTCACAGAAAATGAAAAGGAAATGTGTGAAACATTAAACGAAAAGTTCCAAAGTGTGTTTGTACAAAATGAAATCTTCAGGGAACCAGATACAATAAGAATTCCAGAGAACAACATAGAGCACATAGAGGTGTCTAGAGATGAAGTGGAAAAAATGCTCAAGGAACTAAATAAGAACAAGGCAGTTGGTCCAGATGGAGTTTCACCATGGGTTCTGAGAGAATGTGCACCTGAGCTCAGCATTCCACTTCAACTGATTTTTCAGGCATCCCTGTTTACAGGAGTTGTAGCTGATGTGTGGAAAAAGGCTAACATAGTTCCAATCTACAAAAGTGGAAGCTGGGAAGACCCCTTAATTATAGACCGGAATCATTGACAAGTGTAATACTCAAAATATTGGAAAAATAATTAAAACTAAATGTGTAGAACACCTGGAGAGAAATGATATAATATCAGACAGACAGTATGGTTTTCGATCTGGAAGATCCTGTGTATCGAATTTGCTCAGTTTCTACGATCGAGCAACTGAGATTTTACAGGAAAGAGATGGTTGGGTTGACTGCATCTATCTGGACCTACAAAAGGCTTTCGATAGAGTTCCACTTAAGAGGTTGTTCTGGAAACTGGAAAATATTGGAGGGGTGACAGGTAAGCTTCTAACATGGATGAAAAATTTTCTGACTGATAGAAAAATGAGGGCAGTGATCAGAGGCAATGTATCGGACTGGAGAAATGTCACAAGTGGAGTACCACAGGGTTCAGTTCTTGCACCAGTGATGTTTATTGTCTACATAAATGATCTACCAGTTGAGATACAGAATTATATGAACATGTTGATGATGCTAAGATAATAGGAAGGGTAAGAAACTTAGATGATTGTCATGCCCTTCAAGATGACCTGGACAAAATAAGTAAATGGAGCACCACTTGGCAAATGGAATTTAATGTTAATAAATGCCATGTTATGGAATGTGGAATAGAAGAACATAGACCCCACACAACCTATATATTATGTGAGAAATCTTTAAAGAATTTTGATAAAGAAAGAGATCTAGGGGTGGTTCTAGATAGAAAACTATCACCTGAGGACCACATAAAGAATATTGTGCGAAGAGTCTATGCCACGCTTTCTAACTTCAGAATTGTTTTTAAATACATGGATGGCGATAACTATAGAAATTGTTCACGACTTTTGTTAGGCCAAAGCTAGAATATGCAGCGGTTGTGTGGTGCCCATATCTTAAGAAGCACATCAACAAACTGGAAAAGGTGCAAAGACATGCTACTAAGTGGCTCCCAGATCTGAAGGGCAAGAGCTACGAGGAGAGCTTGAGGCATTATATATGCCAAAACTAGCAGACAGAAGAAAAAGAGGTGATATGATCACTACATACAAAATAGTAACAGGAATTGATAAAATCGATAGGGAAGATTTCCTGAGACCTGGAACTCTAAGAACAAGAGGTCATAGATTTAAACTAGCTAAACACAGATGCCGAAGAAATATAAGGAAATTCACTTTCGCAAACAGAGTGGTAGACGGTTGGAACAAGTTAGGTGAGAAGGTGGTGGAGGCCAAGACCGTCAGTAGTTTCAAAGCATTATATGACGAAGAGTGCTGGGAAGACGGGACATCACGAGCGTAGCTCTCGTCCTGTAACTACACTTAGGTGATTACACACACAGACACACAAACAGGGGTTCTGGTAGCTGAGTGGACAGCGTGCCGGACTCGTAATTCGGTGGCTGGGGTTCAATTCCCGGAAAAGGCTGAAATAAATGGGCAAAGTTTCTTTCAAACTGATGCACCTGTTACCTAGCAGTAAATAAGTGCCTGAGAGTTAAACAGCTGTTACGGAGCTGCTTTCTGGGTCTGTGTGTGTGGGGGGGGGGGGGAACTAGTTTGTTAGTAGTTAGTAACAGTTGATTGAGAGTTGAGAGGCGGGCCGAAAGAGCAAAGCTCAACCCCTGCAACCACAACTAGGTGAGTACACACACACACAATGGTACCAAAGAGCCAGAGCTCAACCCCCGCTAGCACAACTTGGTGAGAACATATCAGGGGGGCCTGATAGCTGAGTGAGCAGCGCTCTGGACTCATAATCCTAGGGTCTGGTTTCGATCCCCGGTGATGGGAGAAAAAAATGGAGAGTTTCTCAGAGTTAGTAACAGTTGATTTGAAATTAAATTGAAATAAGTTTATTGAGGTAAAATGCACATAAAGGGATGAGGTAGCTCAAGCTATTCTCATCCCATTCAGTACAACGTGTTCATATATATGAACATCACAAACAGCACATCACAAACATTAAACATATTACCGAACATTCTGAGTCACTAACAGTCGATTGATTGACAGTTGAGAGGCAGGCCGAAAGAGCAGAGCTCAACCCCTGCAAGCACAACTAACTGAATATCACTAGGTGAATGCACACACACACACATACACAAGGAACCGCATGGAGGCAAGGATACGTGGAGAGCCAAACTATTGGAGGTGGTGACAAGCAACTTTTTAACCCAGCATGTCGGAGAACCCACAGGGATGAGAGGCAATGACGAACCAGCGAGACTCGACCTAGTCTTCACTCTGAACGACTCCGACATAAGAGAAATCGGTTTTGAGGACCCAGTAGGAATGAGCGACCACAGTGTACTGGTGTTTGAGTACTTGATTGAAGAAGGGTTATTGAACTCGAGGAGGGATACCGAAACCAAAAGGTTAGCAAACCGAAAGGGAAACTATGAGGGGATAAGAAAATTCCAAATAGATATAGCATGGGAAACAGAGCTCAGGGGAAAGACGGCCCAAGATATGATGGATTACATCACGCAGGGACGCAGCAAACAAGTTTGTCCCAGTCCAAAAGGAAAACAGAGAAATGAAAATGAGAAACCCATGGTTTAATCAGAAATGTAGGCTAGATAAGCAGCAAAGTAAAAGGGCATGGAGAAACTATAGGAATAACAGGACTCTGGAGAGCAGAGAAAGATACCAGAATGCCAGGAATGAATACCTCAGGATGAGAAGAGAGGCAGAAGGACAATACGAAAATGACATCGCAAGCAAGGCAAAGACTCAGCCTAAATTGTTGCATAGCCACATTAGGAGAAAAACAACAGTAAAGGAACAGGTTATGAAATTAAGGATAAAGGCGGAAGGATTCACTACAAATGACAAGGAAGTGTGTGAGGAATTGAATAAGAAATTCCAGGAGGTCTTCACCTTAGAGCAAGGAGAAATTCCAGAGGTAAGTGAGGGAATAGCTAACCAGGAACCACTGGAAGAGTTTGAGATTACCAGTGGGGAAGTAAGGAAGTGTTTACTAGAGTTGGACGTGACGAAGGCTATAGGCCCAGATGGAATTTCCCCTTGGGTTCTAAAGGAAGGAGCAAGAGAACTGTGCCTACCACTCTCCATAGTGTATAACAAATCACTGGCAACAGGGGAACTGCCAGATATTTGGAAAGCAGGTAACGTAGTCCCGATATACAAGAAAGGGGATTGACAAGAGGCACTGAACTACAGGCCAGTGTCCCTAACCTGCATACCATGCAAGATGATGGAGAAGATTGTGCGAAGAAAGCTAGTGGAGCACCTGGAGCGAAAGAACTTTGTAACACAGCATCAACATGGATTCAGGGATGGCAGGTCCTGTCTCACAGGGTTACTTGAATTCTACGACCAGGCAACAAAAATAAGGCAAGAAAGAGAAGAGTGGGCAGACTGCATATTTTTGGATTGTCAGAAAGCCTTTGATACAGTGCCACACAAGAGGCTAGTGAAAAAACTGGAGATGCAGGCTGGAGTGAAAGGGAAGGTACTCCGTTGGATACAGGAGTACCTAAGTAACAGGAGACAACGAGTCAGTGTGAGGGTGAGGTCTCAGATTGGCGAGACGTTACTAGTGGAGTACCGCAAGGGTCAGTCCTTGGACCTATACTGTTTCTGATATATGTAAATGATCTTCCAGAGGGTATAGAATCGTTTCTCTCAATGTTTGCCGATGATGCAAAAATTATGAGGAGGATTGAAACTGAGGTACGATAGAAGGAGGCTACAAGATGACCTAGACAGACTGAGTGAATGGTCAAACAAATGGCTGTTGAAGTTCAACCCGAGTAAATGCAAAGTAATGAAACTAGGCAGTGGAAATAGGAGGCCAAACACAGGATAAGAAATGGAGATGAAGTACTTAATGAAACGAACAGAGAGAAAGATCTAGGAGTTGATATCACACCAAACCTGTCTCCTGAAGACCACATAAAAAAAATAACGTCTGCGGCATGTGCGTGGCTGGCTAACATCAGAACAGCGTTCAGGAACCTGTGTAAGGAATCATTCAGAATCTTGTACAATCTTGTAGAGGAATCGACCGGGTAAACAAGAATAAACTATTCAACACTGGTGGCACGCGAACAAGGAGACACAGGTGGAAACTGAGTACCCACATGAGCCACAGAGACGTTAGAAGGAACTTTTTCAGTGTCAGAGTAGTTAACGGATGGAATGCATTAGGCAGTGATGTGGTGGAGGCTGACTCCATACACAGTTTTAAATGTAGATATGATAGAGCCCAGTAGGCTCAGGAATCTGTACACCAGTACAGAGGAGAAGGGTAGTGCTGTGGAGGAGGAAGAGGAGGGTAGTGTTGTGGAGGAGGAAGAGGAGGGTAGTGTTGTGGAGGAGGAAGAGGAGGGTAGTGTTGTGGAGGAGGAAGAGGAGGGTAGTATTGGCGAGGAGGAGGAGGAGGGTAGCGCTGTGGAGGAGGAAGAGGAGGGTAGTGTTGTGGAGGAGGAGGAGGAGAGTAGTGTTGTAGAGGAGGAAGAGGAGAGTAGTGTTGTAAAGGAGGAAGCGGAGGGTAGTGTTGTGGAGGAGGAACAGTAGGGTAGTGTAGTGGAGGAAGAGAAGGAGGGTAGTGTTTGTGGAGGAAGAGGAGGAGGGCTAGTGTTGTGGAGGAGGAAGAGGAGGGTAGTATTGGCGAGGAGGAGGAGGAGGGTAGCGCTGTGGAGGAGGAAGAGGAGGGTAGTGTTGTGGAGGAGGAAGAGGTGGGTTGTTTTGTGGAGGAGGAAGATTAGGGTAGTGTTGTGCAGGAGGAAGAGGAGGGTAGTTTTGTGGAGGAGGAAGAGGAGGGGTAGTGTTGTGGAGGAGGAAGAGGAGGGTAGTTTTGTGGAGGAGGAAGAGGAGGGTAGTGTTGTGTAGGAGGAAGAGGAGGGTAGTGCTGTGGAGGAGGAAGAGGAGGGTAGTGTTGTGGAGGAGGAGGAGGAGGGTAGTGTTGTGGAGGAGGAGGAGGAGAGTAGTGTTGTGGAGGAGGAAGAGGAGAGTAGTGTTGTAAAGGAGGAAGCGGAGGGTAGTGTTGTGGAGGAGGAAGAGTTGGGTAGTGTAGTGGAGGAAGAGGAGGAGGGTAGTGTTGTGGAGGAAGAGGAGGAGGGCTAGTGTTGTGGAGGAGGAAGAGGAGGGTAGTATTGGCGAGGAGGAGGAGGAGGGTAGCGCTGTGGAGGAGGAAGAGGAGGGTAGTGTTGTGGAGGAGGAGGAGGAGAGTAGTGTTGTAGAGGAGGAAGAGGAGAGTAGTGTTGTAAAGGAGGAAGCGGAGGGTAGTGTTGTGGAGGAGGAACAGTAGGGTAGTGTAGTGGAGGAAGAGGAGGAGGGTAGTGTTGTGGAGGAAGAGGAGGAGGGCTAGTGTTGTGGAGGAGGAAGAGGAGGGTAGTATTGGCGAGGAGGAGGAGGAGGGTAGCGCTGTGGAGGAGGAAGAGGAGGGTAGTGTTGTGGAGGAGGAGGAGGAGAGTAGTGTTGTAGAGGAGGAAGAGGAGAGTAGTGTTGTAAAGGAGGAAGCGGAGGGTAGTGTTGTGGAGGAGGAACAGTAGGGTAGTGTAGTGGAGGAAGAGGAGGAGGGTAGTGTTGTGGAGGAAGAGGAGGAGGGCTAGTGTTGTGGAGGAGGAAGAGGAGGGTAGTATTGGCGAGGAGGAGGAGGAGGGTAACGCTGTGGAGGAGGAAGAGGAGGGTAGTTTTGTGGATTAGGAAGAGGTTGGTTGTTTTGTGGAGGAGGAAGAGGAGGGAAGTGTTGTGCAGGAGGAAGAGGAGGGTAGTTTCGTGGAGGAGGAAGAGGAGGGTAGTGTTGTGGAGGAGGAGGAGGAGGGTAGTGTTGTGGAGGAGGAAGAGGAGGTTAGTTTTGTGGAGGAGGAAGAGGAGGTTAGTTTTGTGGAGGAGGAAGAGGAGGGTAGTGCAGTGGAGGAAGAGGAGGAGGGTAGTGTTGTAGAGGAGGAAGAGTAGATAGTGTTGTGGAGGAGGAAGAGTAGGGTAGTGTTGTGGAGGAAGAGGAGGAGGGTAGTGTTGTGGAGGAGGAGGAGGAGGGCTAGTGTTGTGGAGGAGGAAGAGGAGGGTAGTGTTGTGGAGGAGGAAGAGGAGGTTAGTTTTTGTGGAGGAGGAAGAGGAGGGTAGAGTTGTAAAGGGGGAAGAGGAGGGTAGTGTTGTGGAGGAGGAAGAGGAAAGAAGTGTTGTGGGGGAGGAAGAGGAGGGTAGAGTTGTGGAGGAAGAGGAAGAGGGAAGTGTTGTGGTGGAGCAAGAGGAAGGTCGTGTTGTGGAGAAGGAGGAGGAGGAGGAGGGAAGTTTTGTGCAGGAGGAAGAAGAGAATAGTGTTGTGGAGGAGGAGGAGGAGGAGGGTAGTGTTGTGGAGGAGGAGGAGGAGGGTAGTGTTGTGGAGGAGGAAGAGGAGGGTAGAATTGTTGAGGAGGAGGAGGAGGAGGGTTGTGTTGTGGAGGAGGAAGAAGAGGAGGAGGGTAGTGTTGTGGAGGAGGAGGAGGAGGAGGGTAGTGTTGTGGGAGAAAGAAGAGGAGGGTAGTGTTGTGGAGGAGGAAGAGGAGGGTAGTGCTGTGGAGGAGGAAGAGAAGGGTAGTGTTGTGGAGGAAGAAGAGGAGGGTAGTGTTGTGGAGTAGGAAGAGGAGGGTAGTGCTGTGGAGGAGGAAGAGGATGGTAGTGCTGTGGAGGAGGAAGAGGAGGGTAGTGTTGTGGAGGAAGAAGAGGAGGGTAGTGTTGTGGAGGAGGAAGAGGAGGGTAGTGCTGTGGAGGAGGAAGAGGAGGGTAGTGTTGTGGAGGAAGAAGAGGAGGGTAGTGTTGTGGAGGAGGAGGAGGAGGGGTAGTGTTGTGGAGGAGGAAGAGGAGGGTAGTGTTTGTGGAGGAGGAGGGAGGAGGAGGGTAGTGTTGTGGAGGGAGGAGGGGAGGGTTGTGTTGTGGAGGAGGAAGAAGAGGAGGAGGGTAGTGTTGTGGAGGAAGGAGGAGGAGGAGGTTAGTGGTTGTGGGAGAAAGAAGAGAGAGAGGGTAGTGTTGTGGAGGGAAGGAAGAGGAGGGTAGTGCTGTGGAGGAGGAAGAGAAGGTAGTGTATTGTGGAGGAAGAAGAGGAGGGTAGTGTTGTTGGAGTAGGAAGAGGAGGGGTAGTGCTGTGGAGGAGGAAGAGGATGGTAGTGCTGTGGAGGAGGAAGAGGAGGGTTGTGTTGTGGAGGAAGAAGAGGAGGGTAGTGTTGTGGAGGAGGAAGAGGAGGGTAGTGCTGTGGCGGAGGAAGAGGAGGGTAGGTGTTGTGGAGGAAGAAGAGGAGGGTAGTGTTGTGGAGGAGGAGGAGGAGGGGTAGTGTTGTGGAGGAGGAAGAGGAGGGTTAGTGTTGTGGAGGAGGAGGAGGAGGGTAGTGTTGTGGAGGAGGGAGGAGGAGGGGTAGTGTTTGTGGAGGAGGAAGAGGAGGGTAGTGTTGGCAAGGAGGTGGTAGTGCTGTTTAGGAGGAAGAGGAGGGTAGTATTGTGGACGAGGAAGTGGTGGGTAGTTTTGTGGAGGAGGAAGAGGAGGGTAGTGTTGTGGAGGAAGAAGAGGAGGGTAGTGGTTGTGGAGCAGGAAGATGAGAAGTAGTGCTGTGGAGGAGGAAGAGGAGGGTAGTGTTGTGGAGGAGGAAGAGGAGGGTAGTGTTGTGGAGAAGGAGGAGGAGGGGTTAGTGTTGTGGAGGAGGAAGAGGAGGTTAGTGTTGGCAAGGAGGATGTGGGTAGTGCTGTTAGGAGGAAGAGGTAGGGTAGTATTGTGGACGAGGAATTGGTGGGTAGTTTTGTGGAGGAGGAAGAGGAGGGTAGTGTTGTGGAGGAGGAAGAGGAGGGTAGTGTTGGTGGAGAGGAGGAGG
Organism: Procambarus clarkii; assembly: GCF_040958095.1. Lineage (NCBI taxonomy): Eukaryota > Metazoa > Arthropoda > Malacostraca > Decapoda > Cambaridae > Procambarus > Procambarus clarkii. Next base: position 7,614,167 of record NC_091151.1, read on the forward strand.
AGGAGGGAGAGTAGTGGTGTGGAGGAGGAGGAAGAGGAGGAGGGTAGTGTTGTGGAGGAGAAGGAGGAGGAGGGTAGTGTTGTGGAGGAGGAAGAGGAGGGTTGTGTTGAAGAGAAGAAAGAGGAGGGTAGTGTTGTGGAGTAGGAGGGTAGTGTCGTGGAGGAGGAGGAGGAAAGGAGGACGAGGGAAGTGTTGTGGAGGAGGAAGAGGTAGGTAGTGTTGTGGAGGAGAAGAGGAGGTTGTGTTGTGGGGGAGGAAGAGGAGGGAAGTGATTTGGAGGAGGAGGAGAAAGAGGGTTGTAGTGGTGGTGGAAGAGGAGGGTAGTTGTGGGGGAGTAGGAGGAGGGTTGTTTGAGGAGGACGAAGAGGAGGGTAGTGTTGTAGAGGAGGAGAGTAGGGTAGTGTTTGTGAGGAGGAAGAGTAGGGTAGTGTTGTAGAGGAGAAGCGTAGGGTAGTGTTGTGGAGGAGGAAGAGGAGGGTAGTAATGTAAAGGAGGAAGAGGAGAGTAGTGTTGTAGAGGAGGAAGAGGAGAGTAGTGTTGTAAAGGAGGAAGAGGAGGGTGAGTGTTGTAGAGGAGGAAGAGTAGGGTAGTGTTGTGGAGGAGGAAGAGTAGGGTAGTGTTGTGGAGGAAGAGGAGGAGGGTAGTTTTGTGGAGGAGGGAAGAGGAGGGTAGTGCTGTGGAGGAGGAAGAGGAGGTTGTGTTGTGAAGGAGAAGAGGAAGGCAGTGTTGCGGGAGGAAGAGGAGGGTAGTGCTGTGGAGGAGGAAGAGGAGGGTAGTGTTGTTGAGTAGGAAGAGGAGGGTAGTGTTGTGGAGGAGCAAGAGAGGGTAGTGTTGTGGAGGAGGAAGAGGAGGGTAGTGTTGTGGAGGAGAAGAGGAGAGTAATGCTGTGGAGCAGGAAGAGGAGTTAGTGCTATGCAGGACGAAGAGTAGGGTAGTGCTGTGGGGGGAAGAGGAGGGTAGTGCTGTGGAGGAGGAGAGGAGGTAGTGCTGTGGAGGAGGAAGAGTAGGGTAGTGCTGTGGGAGGAAGATAAGGTAGTGTTGTGGAGAAGGAAGAGGAGGGTAGTGTTGTGGAGGAGGAAAGGAGAGTAGTGAAGTAAGAGAGGAAGAGTAGGGTAGTGTTGTGGAGGAGGAAGAGTAGTGGTAGTGTTGTGGAGGAAGAGGAGGAGGTAGTGTTGTGGAGGAGGAGAGGGGGTAGTGTTGTAGAGGAGGAGAGGGGTAGTGTTGGCAAGTAGGAGGAGGAGGGTAGTGTTGTGGAGGAGGAAGAGGAGGGTAGTGTTGTGGAGGAGAAAGAAAGGGTAGTACTGTGGAGGAGAAAGAGGAGGTAGTGTTGTGAGGAGGAAGAGGAGGGTAGT
>NC_091151.1:7616018-7626018 GCF_040958095.1 Procambarus clarkii
TCTCTCACATTGACAGTGGCTTGACGAAAATTGCAGATTGACCCCTCACTCATCTGGTGCCTTCGGGAGGTAGAGATGTTTGAGATATATATCTCGAACTATCTACTTCTTTTGTAAGGTCTGATGGCGTAGTGGGTTAAAGCATACTAGTTATGCCAGCTACTGGAAGGTAGTTGTGCTTTCTGGGTTCGAGTCCCACTGGTGGGTGTTGTCCAAAGATTGTTTATCTTCACTTGTGGTTTATGCAAGTATAGGCTTATAAGCTGGACACGAGTTCTCTCACATTGACAGTGGCTTGACGAAAATTGCAGATTGACCCCTCACTCATCTGGTGCCTTCGGGAGGTAGAGATGTTTGAGATATATATATCTCGAACTATCTACTTCTTTTGTAAGGTCTGATGGCGTAGTGGGTTAAAGCATACTAGTTATGCCAGCTACTGGAAGGTAGTTGTGCTTTCTGGGTTCGAGTCCCACTGGTGGGTGTTGTCCAAAGATTGTTTATCTTCACTTGTGGTTTATGCAAGTATAGGCTTATAAGCTGGACACGAGTTCTCTCACATTGACAGTGGCTTGACGAAAATTGCAGATTGACCCCTCACTCATCTGGTGCCTTCGGGAGGTAGAGATGTTTGAGATATATATATCTCGAACTATCTACTTCTTTTGTAAGGTCTGATGGCGTAGTGGGTTAAAGCATACTAGTTATGCCAGCTACTGGAAGGTAGTTGTGCTTTCTGGGTTCGAGTCCCACTGGTGGGTGTTGTCCAAAGATTGTTTATCTTCACTTGTGGTTTATGCAAGTATAGGCTTATAAGCTGGACACGAGTTCTCTCACATTGACAGTGGCTTGACGAAAATTGCAGATTGACCCCTCACTCATCTGGTGCCTTCGGGAGGTAGAGATGTTTGAGATATATATATCTCGAACTATCTACTTCTTTTGTAAGGTCTGATGGCGTAGTGGGTTAAAGCATACTAGTTATGCCAGCTACTGGAAGGTAGTTGTGCTTTCTGGGTTCGAGTCCCACTGGTGGGTGTTGTCCAAAGATTGTTTATCTTCACTTGTGGTTTATGCAAGTATAGGCTTATAAGCTGGACACGAGTTCTCTCACATTGACAGTGGCTTGACGAAAATTGCAGATTGACCCCTCACTCATCTGGTGCCTTCGGGAGGTAGAGATGTTTGAGATATATATATCTCGAACTATCTACTTCTTTTGTAAGGTCTGATGGCGTAGTGGGTTAAAGCATACTAGTTATGCCAGCTACTGGAAGGTAGTTGTGCTTTCTGGGTTCGAGTCCCACTGGTGGGTGTTGTCCAAAGATTGTTTATCTTCACTTGTGGTTTATGCAAGTATAGGCTTATAAGCTGGACACGAGTTCTCTCACATTGACAGTGGCTTGACGAAAATTGCAGATTGACCCCTCACTCATCTGGTGCCTTCGGGAGGTAGAGATGTTTGAGATATATATATCTCGAACTATCTACTTCTTTTGTAAGGTCTGATGGCGTAGTGGGTTAAAGCATACTAGTTATGCCAGCTACTGGAAGGTAGTTGTGCTTTCTGGGTTCGAGTCCCACTGGTGGGTGTTGTCCAAAGATTGTTTATCTTCACTTGTGGTTTATGCAAGTATAGGCTTATAAGCTGGACACGAGTTCTCTCACATTGACAGTGGCTTGACGAAAATTGCAGATTGACCCCTCACTCATCTGGTGCCTTCGGGAGGTAGAGATGTTTGAGATATATATATCTCGAACTATCTACTTCTTTTGTAAGGTCTGATGGCGTAGTGGGTTAAAGCATACTAGTTATGCCAGCTACTGGAAGGTAGTTGTGCTTTCTGGGTTCGAGTCCCACTGGTGGGTGTTGTCCAAAGATTGTTTATCTTCACTTGTGGTTTATGCAAGTATAGGCTTATAAGCTGGACACGAGTTCTCTCACATTGACAGTGGCTTGACGAAAATTGCAGATTGACCCCTCACTCATCTGGTGCCTTCGGGAGGTAGAGATGTTTGAGATATATATATCTCGAACTATCTACTTCTTTTGTAAGGTCTGATGGCGTAGTGGGTTAAAGCATACTAGTTATGCCAGCTACTGGAAGGTAGTTGTGCTTTCTGGGTTCGAGTCCCACTGGTGGGTGTTGTCCAAAGATTGTTTATCTTCACTTGTGGTTTATGCAAGTATAGGCTTATAAGCTGGACACGAGTTCTCTCACATTGACAGTGGCTTGACGAAAATTGCAGATTGACCCCTCACTCATCTGGTGCCTTCGGGAGGTAGAGATGTTTGAGATATATATCTCGAACTATCTACTTCTTTTGTAAGGTCTGATGGCGTAGTGGGTTAAAGCATACTAGTTATGCCAGCTACTGGAAGGTAGTTGTGCTTTCTGGGTTCGAGTCCCACTGGTGGGTGTTGTCCAAAGATTGTTTATCTTCACTTGTGGTTTATGCAAGTATAGGCTTATAAGCTGGACACGAGTTCTCTCACATTGACAGTGGCTTGACGAAAATTGCAGATTGACCCCTCACTCATCTGGTGCCTTCGGGAGGTAGAGATGTTTGAGATATATATCTCGAACTATCTACTTCTTTTGTAAGGTCTGATGGCGTAGTGGGTTAAAGCATACTAGTTATGCCAGCTACTGGAAGGTAGTTGTGCTTTCTGGGTTCGAGTCCCACTGGTGGGTGTTGTCCAAAGATTGTTTATCTTCACTTGTGGTTTATGCAAGTATAGGCTTATAAGCTGGACACGAGTTCTCTCACATTGACAGTGGCTTGACGAAAATTGCAGATTGACCCCTCACTCATCTGGTGCCTTCGGGAGGTAGAGATGTTTGAGATATATATCTCGAACTATCTACTTCTTTTGTAAGGTCTGATGGCGTAGTGGGTTAAAGCATACTAGTTATGCCAGCTACTGGAAGGTAGTTGTGCTTTCTGGGTTCGAGTCCCACTGGTGGGTGTTGTCCAAAGATTGTTTATCTTCACTTGTGGTTTATGCAAGTATAGGCTTATAAGCTGGACACGAGTTCTCTCACATTGACAGTGGCTTGACGAAAATTGCAGATTGACCCCTCACTCATCTGGTGCCTTCGGGAGGTAGAGATGTTTGAGATATATATATCTCGAACTATCTACTTCTTTTGTAAGGTCTGATGGCGTAGTGGGTTAAAGCATACTAGTTATGCCAGCTACTGGAAGGTAGTTGTGCTTTCTGGGTTCGAGTCCCACTGGTGGGTGTTGTCCAAAGATTGTTTATCTTCACTTGTGGTTTATGCAAGTATAGGCTTATAAGCTGGACACGAGTTCTCTCACATTGACAGTGGCTTGACGAAAATTGCAGATTGACCCCTCACTCATCTGGTGCCTTCGGGAGGTAGAGATGTTTGAGATATATATATCTCGAACTATCTACTTCTTTTGTAAGGTCTGATGGCGTAGTGGGTTAAAGCATACTAGTTATGCCAGCTACTGGAAGGTAGTTGTGCTTTCTGGGTTCGAGTCCCACTGGTGGGTGTTGTCCAAAGATTGTTTATCTTCACTTGTGGTTTATGCAAGTATAGGCTTATAAGCTGGACACGAGTTCTCTCACATTGACAGTGGCTTGACGAAAATTGCAGATTGACCCCTCACTCATCTGGTGCCTTCGGGAGGTAGAGATGTTTGAGATATATATATCTCGAACTATCTACTTCTTTTGTAAGGTCTGATGGCGTAGTGGGTTAAAGCATACTAGTTATGCCAGCTACTGGAAGGTAGTTGTGCTTTCTGGGTTCGAGTCCCACTGGTGGGTGTTGTCCAAAGATTGTTTATCTTCACTTGTGGTTTATGCAAGTATAGGCTTATAAGCTGGACACGAGTTCTCTCACATTGACAGTGGCTTGACGAAAATTGCAGATTGACCCCTCACTCATCTGGTGCCTTCGGGAGGTAGAGATGTTTGAGATATATATCTCGAACTATCTACTTCTTTTGTAAGGTCTGATGGCGTAGTGGGTTAAAGCATACTAGTTATGCCAGCTACTGGAAGGTAGTTGTGCTTTCTGGGTTCGAGTCCCACTGGTGGGTGTTGTCCAAAGATTGTTTATCTTCACTTGTGGTTTATGCAAGTATAGGCTTATAAGCTGGACACGAGTTCTCTCACATTGACAGTGGCTTGACGAAAATTGCAGATTGACCCCTCACTCATCTGGTGCCTTCGGGAGGTAGAGATGTTTGAGATATATATATCTCGAACTATCTACTTCTTTTGTAAGGTCTGATGGCGTAGTGGGTTAAAGCATACTAGTTATGCCAGCTACTGGAAGGTAGTTGTGCTTTCTGGGTTCGAGTCCCACTGGTGGGTGTTGTCCAAAGATTGTTTATCTTCACTTGTGGTTTATGCAAGTATAGGCTTATAAGCTGGACACGAGTTCTCTCACATTGACAGTGGCTTGACGAAAATTGCAGATTGACCCCTCACTCATCTGGTGCCTTCGGGAGGTAGAGATGTTTGAGATATATATATCTCGAACTATCTACTTCTTTTGTAAGGTCTGATGGCGTAGTGGGTTAAAGCATACTAGTTATGCCAGCTACTGGAAGGTAGTTGTGCTTTCTGGGTTCGAGTCCCACTGGTGGGTGTTGTCCAAAGATTGTTTATCTTCACTTGTGGTTTATGCAAGTATAGGCTTATAAGCTGGACACGAGTTCTCTCACATTGACAGTGGCTTGACGAAAATTGCAGATTGACCCCTCACTCATCTGGTGCCTTCGGGAGGTAGAGATGTTTGAGATATATATATCTCGAACTATCTACTTCTTTTGTAAGGTCTGATGGCGTAGTGGGTTAAAGCATACTAGTTATGCCAGCTACTGGAAGGTAGTTGTGCTTTCTGGGTTCGAGTCCCACTGGTGGGTGTTGTCCAAAGATTGTTTATCTTCACTTGTGGTTTATGCAAGTATAGGCTTATAAGCTGGACACGAGTTCTCTCACATTGACAGTGGCTTGACGAAAATTGCAGATTGACCCCTCACTCATCTGGTGCCTTCGGGAGGTAGAGATGTTTGAGATATATATCTCGAACTATCTACTTCTTTTGTAAGGTCTGATGGCGTAGTGGGTTAAAGCATACTAGTTATGCCAGCTACTGGAAGGTAGTTGTGCTTTCTGGGTTCGAGTCCCACTGGTGGGTGTTGTCCAAAGATTGTTTATCTTCACTTGTGGTTTATGCAAGTATAGGCTTATAAGCTGGACACGAGTTCTCTCACATTGACAGTGGCTTGACGAAAATTGCAGATTGACCCCTCACTCATCTGGTGCCTTCGGGAGGTAGAGATGTTTGAGATATATATATCTCGAACTATCTACTTCTTTTGTAAGGTCTGATGGCGTAGTGGGTTAAAGCATACTAGTTATGCCAGCTACTGGAAGGTAGTTGTGCTTTCTGGGTTCGAGTCCCACTGGTGGGTGTTGTCCAAAGATTGTTTATCTTCACTTGTGGTTTATGCAAGTATAGGCTTATAAGCTGGACACGAGTTCTCTCACATTGACAGTGGCTTGACGAAAATTGCAGATTGACCCCTCACTCATCTGGTGCCTTCGGGAGGTAGAGATGTTTGAGATATATATATCTCGAACTATCTACTTCTTTTGTAAGGTCTGATGGCGTAGTGGGTTAAAGCATACTAGTTATGCCAGCTACTGGAAGGTAGTTGTGCTTTCTGGGTTCGAGTCCCACTGGTGGGTGTTGTCCAAAGATTGTTTATCTTCACTTGTGGTTTATGCAAGTATAGGCTTATAAGCTGGACACGAGTTCTCTCACATTGACAGTGGCTTGACGAAAATTGCAGATTGACCCCTCACTCATCTGGTGCCTTCGGGAGGTAGAGATGTTTGAGATATATATATCTCGAACTATCTACTTCTTTTGTAAGGTCTGATGGCGTAGTGGGTTAAAGCATACTAGTTATGCCAGCTACTGGAAGGTAGTTGTGCTTTCTGGGTTCGAGTCCCACTGGTGGGTGTTGTCCAAAGATTGTTTATCTTCACTTGTGGTTTATGCAAGTATAGGCTTATAAGCTGGACACGAGTTCTCTCACATTGACAGTGGCTTGACGAAAATTGCAGATTGACCCCTCACTCATCTGGTGCCTTCGGGAGGTAGAGATGTTTGAGATATATATCTCGAACTATCTACTTCTTTTGTAAGGTCTGATGGCGTAGTGGGTTAAAGCATACTAGTTATGCCAGCTACTGGAAGGTAGTTGTGCTTTCTGGGTTCGAGTCCCACTGGTGGGTGTTGTCCAAAGATTGTTTATCTTCACTTGTGGTTTATGCAAGTATAGGCTTATAAGCTGGACACGAGTTCTCTCACATTGACAGTGGCTTGACGAAAATTGCAGATTGACCCCTCACTCATCTGGTGCCTTCGGGAGGTAGAGATGTTTGAGATATATATATCTCGAACTATCTACTTCTTTTGTAAGGTCTGATGGCGTAGTGGGTTAAAGCATACTAGTTATGCCAGCTACTGGAAGGTAGTTGTGCTTTCTGGGTTCGAGTCCCACTGGTGGGTGTTGTCCAAAGATTGTTTATCTTCACTTGTGGTTTATGCAAGTATAGGCTTATAAGCTGGACACGAGTTCTCTCACATTGACAGTGGCTTGACGAAAATTGCAGATTGACCCCTCACTCATCTGGTGCCTTCGGGAGGTAGAGATGTTTGAGATATATATATCTCGAACTATCTACTTCTTTTGTAAGGTCTGATGGCGTAGTGGGTTAAAGCATACTAGTTATGCCAGCTACTGGAAGGTAGTTGTGCTTTCTGGGTTCGAGTCCCACTGGTGGGTGTTGTCCAAAGATTGTTTATCTTCACTTGTGGTTTATGCAAGTATAGGCTTATAAGCTGGACACGAGTTCTCTCACATTGACAGTGGCTTGACGAAAATTGCAGATTGACCCCTCACTCATCTGGTGCCTTCGGGAGGTAGAGATGTTTGAGATATATATATCTCGAACTATCTACTTCTTTTGTAAGGTCTGATGGCGTAGTGGGTTAAAGCATACTAGTTATGCCAGCTACTGGAAGGTAGTTGTGCTTTCTGGGTTCGAGTCCCACTGGTGGGTGTTGTCCAAAGATTGTTTATCTTCACTTGTGGTTTATGCAAGTATAGGCTTATAAGCTGGACACGAGTTCTCTCACATTGACAGTGGCTTGACGAAAATTGCAGATTGACCCCTCACTCATCTGGTGCCTTCGGGAGGTAGAGATGTTTGAGATATATATCTCGAACTATCTACTTCTTTTGTAAGGTCTGATGGCGTAGTGGGTTAAAGCATACTAGTTATGCCAGCTACTGGAAGGTAGTTGTGCTTTCTGGGTTCGAGTCCCACTGGTGGGTGTTGTCCAAAGATTGTTTATCTTCACTTGTGGTTTATGCAAGTATAGGCTTATAAGCTGGACACGAGTTCTCTCACATTGACAGTGGCTTGACGAAAATTGCAGATTGACCCCTCACTCATCTGGTGCCTTCGGGAGGTAGAGATGTTTGAGATATATATATCTCGAACTATCTACTTCTTTTGTAAGGTCTGATGGCGTAGTGGGTTAAAGCATACTAGTTATGCCAGCTACTGGAAGGTAGTTGTGCTTTCTGGGTTCGAGTCCCACTGGTGGGTGTTGTCCAAAGATTGTTTATCTTCACTTGTGGTTTATGCAAGTATAGGCTTATAAGCTGGACACGAGTTCTCTCACATTGACAGTGGCTTGACGAAAAATGCAGATTGACCCCTCACTCATCTGGTGCCTTCGGGAGGTAGAGATGTTTGAGATATATATCTCGAACTATCTACTTCTTTTGTAAGGTCTGATGGCGTAGTGGGTTAAAGCATACTAGTTATGCCAGCTACTGGAAGGTAGTTGTGCTTTCTGGGTTCGAGTCCCACTGGTGGGTGTTGTCCAAAGATTGTTTATCTTCACTTGTGGTTTATGCAAGTATAGGCTTATAAGCTGGACACGAGTTCTCTCACATTGACAGTGGCTTGACGAAAATTGCAGATTGACCCCTCACTCATCTGGTGCCTTCGGGAGGTAGAGATGTTTGAGATATATATATCTCGAACTATCTACTTCTTTTGTAAGGTCTGATGGCGTAGTGGGTTAAAGCATACTAGTTATGCCAGCTACTGGAAGGTAGTTGTGCTTTCTGGGTTCGAGTCCCACTGGTGGGTGTTGTCCAAAGATTGTTTATCTTCACTTGTGGTTTATGCAAGTATAGGCTTATAAGCTGGACACGAGTTCTCTCACATTGACAGTGGCTTGACGAAAATTGCAGATTGACCCCTCACTCATCTGGTGCCTTCGGGAGGTAGAGATGTTTGAGATATATATATCTCGAACTATCTACTTCTTTTGTAAGGTCTGATGGCGTAGTGGGTTAAAGCATACTAGTTATGCCAGCTACTGGAAGGTAGTTGTGCTTTCTGGGTTCGAGTCCCACTGGTGGGTGTTGTCCAAAGATTGTTTATCTTCACTTGTGGTTTATGCAAGTATAGGCTTATAAGCTGGACACGAGTTCTCTCACATTGACAGTGGCTTGACGAAAATTGCAGATTGACCCCTCACTCATCTGGTGCCTTCGGGAGGTAGAGATGTTTGAGATATATATCTCGAACTATCTACTTCTTTTGTAAGGTCTGATGGCGTAGTGGGTTAAAGCATACTAGTTATGCCAGCTACTGGAAGGTAGTTGTGCTTTCTGGGTTCGAGTCCCACTGGTGGGTGTTGTCCAAAGATTGTTTATCTTCACTTGTGGTTTATGCAAGTATAGGCTTATAAGCTGGACACGAGTTCTCTCACATTGACAGTGGCTTGACGAAAAATGCAGATTGACCCCTCACTCATCTGGTGCCTTCGGGAGGTAGAGATGTTTGAGATATATATATCTCGAACTATCTACTTCTTTTGTAAGGTCTGATGGCGTAGTGGGTTAAAGCATACTAGTTATGCCAGCTACTGGAAGGTAGTTGTGCTTTCTGGGTTCGAGTCCCACTGGTGGGTGTTGTCCAAAGATTGTTTATCTTCACTTGTGGTTTATGCAAGTATAGGCTTATATATATATATATATATATATAACTGAAAACTCACACCCCAGAAGTGACTCGAACCCATACTCCCAGGAGCAAACGCAACTGGTATGTACAAGACGCCTTAATCCACTTGACCATCACGACCGGACATAATGAGGTGATAGCCGAGGCTATTTGAACCACCCCACCGCCGGCACTCGGATAGTAATCTTGGGCATAGCATTTTACCAAATCACCTCATTCTTTGGGGCACACGTGAGGAACACAAATGCGAACAAGCCTGAATGGTCCCCAGGACAATATGCAACTGAAAACTCACACCCCAGAAGTGACTCGAACCCATACTCCCAGGAGCAAACGCAACTGGTATGTACAAGACGCCTTAATCCACTTGACCATCACGACCGGACATAATGAGGTGATAGCCGAGGCTATTTGAACCACCCCACCGCCGGCACACAGATAGTAATCTTGGGCATAGCATTTTACCAAATCACCTCATTCTTTGGGGCACACGTGAGGAACACAAATGCGAACAAGCCTGAATGGTCCCCAGGACAATATGCAACTGAAAACTCACACGCCAGAAGTGACTCGAACCCATACTCCCAGGAGCAAACGCAACTGGTATGTACAAGACGCCTTAATCCACTTGACCATCACGACCGGACATAATGAGGTGATAGCCGAGGCTATTTGAACCACCCCACCGCCGGCACTCGGATAGTAATCTTGGGCATAGCATTTTACCAAATCACCTCATTCTTTGGGGCACACGTGAGGAACACAAATGCGAACAAGCCTGAATGGTCCCCAAGGACAATATGCAACTGAAAACTCACACCCCAGAAGTGACTCGAACCCATACTCCCAGGAGCAAACGCAACTGGTATGTACAAGACGCCTTAATCCACTTGA
>NC_091151.1:7628518-7643163 GCF_040958095.1 Procambarus clarkii
GGTATAGCGTGTCTCCAGGTTGAATTTCTGCAGGTAGCAAGCCCATAGTAGAAGACGTTGAGATGAGAAGTGGGCGTGCTGCAGGAGGTGTAGGGTGGTGTGGTCCGTGTTGATGGTGGACCGAGCACTTTTCAGGTGTGGAGTGAAGTGCTGAAGCTTCAGGATGATTAAGAGTAGCTCCTTGCCAATTGTTCCGTAGATCCTTGTAGCAGTAGTCGCTGACAGGTGTATTCTTCTCGCCTCGTTGCTGCATCACGACACCACCAACGTCGGTACCATTGGCGTCGACATGGAGGATGAAGGGCTTATCTGACGAGGTGAGAGTGGAATTAGAAGAGGGCAAAGGAGCACGATTATTATCCTGAAAGCATTTGGGAAGATCATTAAGGATTTCGGAATTAGAAAGCGCTGACTCCTTGTCAGTGCTTTCGGGAGGAGAAGCTGGGAAGGTCTCACTGTGGATGTAGGGTTCTGTGAAGGTAGAACAATTAGTCAAGACAGTGGGAGGAGTACCATTATATTGCTTCAGGAGGTTGACGTGGCACAGCTGGGTCTTCCGCCGCCTATCTGGAGTCTCTATGACGTAGTTGTTGTTGCTTCTGCACTCTTTGACGCAGTAGGGTCCTGAAAATCTGTTTTGTAAAGGTGAACCTGGGATAGGGAAATAGGCAAGGACGAAGTCTCCCGGCTTGAATTTTCTTACTTTGCTGGTCTGGTCGTAATGAGTCTTTATTCTCACCTGGGCTTTCAATAGATTATCATGGGCAAAGCGGTGGACTCTCTCTAGAATGTGTTGAAGGTTTTGAAGAAACAGGGGCACATTCTGATGCTCACTGAAGGTGGCATCTCTGAGAGAGTCTTTGAAAGCCTTAAGGGGAGTACGGCACTTACGGCCGTAGAGCATCTCATAAGGAGATACTCCTAGGGACTCATTGGGGAGACTTCTGAAAATACACATTATTAGGTCAATCTGCTTATCCCAATCCTTTGAGGTTTCACTACAAAACTTTTTCAAGAGTGCTTTGATGGTCTGATGACTACGTTCAAGAGAACCCTGTGAAGCAGGATGATAGGGGCTGGACAATACCTGTTTGATGTTGAACTCCTCCAGTGTCCTTTTGAAGAGATCACTGGTGAAGTTGGTACCACAGTCACTTTGAATCTCCCTGGGAAATCCGTATTGAGTGAAGATCTTCAATAGATGTTTTATAACCGTAGCAGCCGTGATGTTCTTCACTGGAACTGCTATGGGAAATCTGGTGGTAGGACACAGGATGGTTAGGATGTAGGCGTTACCCGAACTGGTCCGAGGTAAAGGACCAACACAGTCTATTATGAGTCTGTGGAAAGGTTCCGCAGGCACCTGTATGGGAATCAGTGGTGCTCTGGGAATGGAGACGCGTTCGGTTTGCCTGCCATCTGACATGTATGACACTGTTTTACGTACTGTTTGACGTTATTTACCATACCTGGCCAGTAGTAGTCTTGACGAATCCCATGGTAAGTCTTGTTGAAGCCGTAGTGGGAGAATGCTCCGTGGGCCAGGTGTAGAATAGTGGGCCGCAGGCTGGTGGGAATCACAAGTTGTTCGATGTTGGCCCAATCGTCCTCCTCCTTCAGTTTACTGGGTCTATATCTGCGGTAGAGCAAGTCGTTCTCTAGGAAGAACCCAGGAATACTGTCGGGTTGAGTCTCAGCCTGGAAAAACAATGGTGTTAAAGTAAGATCTTCCCTCTGCAACTTACGGAACTCCAACTTGGTCAGATGCGGGGGTAGTTTCTGAGGGTCTTGAGGGACAGCGGTAGCAGTAGAGTCAGCTGGCTGTGGACGTGCGGCTTGTGCACGGGTGGTCACGAGAACCGGAGGAGAAACTTCATCACTCTCTTGAACCTCTGCTGGAACATACTCTAGAATAGGGTTTATTGGCACAGAGTTACACACATGGGGTTTGTCCATGACGATCAGGTTGGTCGGTTGCAGGTCTTCTGCCAAGTCGTTGCCTAGGAGAAGTTGCACTCCAGGCATGGGAAAAGGCTTTTCCCTGACGGCGACTTGGACTTCCCCGTTCACGTAGGGACAATCCAGGTGGACTCTGGCGAGAGGGTATGGAGTGGTAGCAGTGAGGTCAGTGATGAAGACAGTTTCTCCGGTGTAGACGATGTTGGGCACAGCCGACTTCAAGATGATCGATTGTAGAGCCGCTGTGTCCCTCAAGATCTTCAATTTGAAACGTCCCTCCGGATTTGAACCGTTGGCAGAGACAGTTCCAGTATACAGGTGGTTACTGAAAAGAGAAAGATCATTAACATCAACACCAACATTCATCACAGGCTTACCGGACTTAGGAGGAGTTGGTTTGGGTCTTTCTTGGTCAGTGGTTCCCTTGTATTGAGACTTACCACACCTGTCTATGGTATGTCCATAGAGTCTACAATACTTGCAGTACAGTTGTGAACCAGCTTGATCGGGGCTCACCTTCTCGTAACTGTACCACGACTTCTTACTGGAGGATGGTTCGGGTGTCAGCCGGTGGATGAGGCTGTAAGTGTCAGCCGACTTAGCACACTTCAGGTAGTCGGTTTCTTCTTTATCTGCTAAGTAGAGGCGGACAGGAGGTGGCACACGTCTCAAGAATTCTTCAACAAGCATCAGGTTGACGAGTTCTGTAAAAGTAGAGACATGTGCTGCTTCCAGCCATTTCATGAAATACCTCCGTTTCGTGTTAGCAAACTCGAGGAAGGTAATGGTACTTGCCTTCAGGTGGTCACGGAATTTCCTTCTATAACTTTCAGTAGAGAGGAGGTAGGCGTCCAACACTGCTTGTTTCAGAGTGTGGTAGTCATTCTCAGACGCCAAAGTACTGAGTGTGACTGCAGCTCTACCTGTAAGATGGACTCTGAGAAGTGTGGCCCATTGGTCGACAGGCCACCTGAGTTGATTAGCAAGGGTTTCAAAGGTGGTAAAGAACACATCAACTTCTGCTTCTACAAAGGATGGCATTAACTTACTTGCATGTGATATATTAAAACTGACGGGAAGATTGGCAGTAGCTTGTTGGCGTTGAGTGAAGTGTGAAGTTTCCAAGGCGATTTCGCGTTGACGACACTCTAGAGCCAGAGTCGCTTGTTGCTTGTCATGTTCGCGTTGTATTTCCAACTCGCGTTGTTTTGTTTCAAGCTGTACTCTCTCACGTTCATGGAGCAAGGAGACCTCACGTTCGTGGAGGGCGAGTCCACGTTCGTGTTCTTCTCTCCTCAAGGCAGCTTCGCGTTCTCTGAGGGTGATTTCTCGTTCTTGTTCTTCCCTTCGTATGGCAGCTGCTTCCCTTTGCTGTTCGCGGGCTTCCCTTTGCTGCTCACGTTCAATCTTGGCCAGTTCCAATTGGAGTTTCATCGTTGCCAAATCAGTTTTTCCTGCAATATAGTAAGTTTCATGAGTTTCAGAGTCTATCTTACCTTGCTCTAAATAGTAATCCAGCAACAGGTTGTGTAGGTCATTTTTGTTGGCTTGGTAGGGAACTTCTAGTTGATACTCATGTGCAAGAGTTTGTAATTCAGTCTTCTTGGCACGACTTAAAGTCCCTATTTCACCTGCTGGATTTGTACGGAAAGCTTGGAGACGAAACATGGTGAAATTAGCAAATAAAGGTACACGAATATTCAATAGTGAATGTCAGAAACAGGACAACGTGGCAACTGGTACCTATCCTGTGAGATCTTTAACAATTAAAGTTAAGAAAAAGATATTAAATGATTAAATTAAATCAAGGGCGCAGGAAATCTTGTACCCGGTACTCATGTAAGAGGATAAGGGCAAGAAAATCCTACTAACAAATGAAACAGAGTTTCGAAAACATATGAAACAGTTAAATGCTTCAAAAGTAAAATTGGTAGTCCAAGGATGTAGGCATACCTTGCCACGTCTCTATAGGACATAAAGCAAGTTCTTCCTACTGAATTTAATATGATACTTACAGAATTAGCGAACTTTTGTGCTCTGAAAAAATAAGCTAATTCCCTACCGTTGTATGTATCATCATCTCTGACTGACGTGTAGGGGTGCGAGGTGTCAACTGGTGACGAGAACTGCTGCTGAGGTCCCAATTCAGCAACTAAAGTTCGAGCTAGAGGAACTATGGCCCTCTTTGTCCTCCTACAGTCAGATTGCAGAAGATTGGGTACTCTTGACCCGGGGCAGACCACAGTACCAGGGTACCAATATGATGATCTGTCAGAAATGAGAAATATTCAAGGGACATAGATGGTAAACACGAGTAATAACAAGGAGGGAGAGATGACCAATTAAGAGTATGACTGCGGCCTACAGTCACCACGTAATCCAAAGTTGTCTCACCTTCACTATATGTTACTCTCGTAATGCACAATACACCGCACCTTATAAAAAATGAAATTGAATGAAAAATAGTAAAGCTACGTTAACAAAGTTAAATACGCTTACCATAAATTACCACTTGGCACCAGTACCTGAGTGAAGCTCCTAGGACAGGCCCCCATATAACTTGTGACGGTAACGCGTTGGTGTTCGGCTGTTTAAGGCTAGGGGTATGGCCTCGTCACATAGTTATAAAAAAAAAGAAAAAACTGGAACTTCGTCTGTGGTAAGGTAAGGAGAAGACACACGAAACACAAGTAAATTTTAACAATGAAATTTTAATTACGTTAAAGAAATAAAACATGAATAAAATGCACAAACAAATTCTTATAATAAAATCAATCAATCAAAATAATAAGAATAATTAAATGACACAATGAAAAGTTACGTTAAGATAAAATAACAAGAAGTGCAACACAAAAGTAAATGGGAGGTGCTGGAATATTGACTTTAAGCTATCACCTCTCTCAGTACACGCTAACGTCTAGCCGGGAGGAGTGATAACTACGAAAGCACTGAACATTCTGAGGTCTGAGGTCGTGGCGACGCCAGACATCAAGTAGTATGGGGGGGCGAGTGCAGGTGCAGCCAGACCGGCGACCATTCAGCGGGGCCGGTAGCGATCAACGAGTAGTTTGGCGGTTTGAGTCTAAACAGGTGTCTCTGGCTGCAACGTTTTGCGCTCTGGCAAGCCTTGCTGGTGTTGTTGTCGTTGTTGGACATTTCTTCCATAGTAGTTTTATATAACCACAACGACGTAATTGTGGAGGGAAGAGCAGGCTCAATCTCTTGAAGGAGATTATCGTCACAATATATATATATGCAAACAAGCCTGAATGGTCCCCAGGACTATATACAACTGAAAACTCATACCCCAGAAGTGACTCGAACCCATACTGCCAGGAGCAACGCAACTGGTATGTACAGGGACGCCTTAATCCGCTTGACCATCACGACCGGACATAAGGAAGTGATAGCCGAAGCTATTTGAACCACTTCCCAGCCGGCACTCGGATGGTAATCTTGGGCATAGCATTTTATCAAAATGAGGTGATTTGATAATATATATATATATATATATATATATATATTATTAAATATGACCGAAAAAGTAAGATTAATAATTCTGACACGAATTTTCTCAATCTTTCGTACATTACGCTTCACTGTTGGAGGTAAATCAAAAATCACTTCTCCAAAATTCATTTTTATTTCTAGTCTGACGCGACACGGGCGCGTTTCGTAAAACTTATTACATTTTCAAAGACTTCACAAATACACAACTGATTAGAACGTATCTCTGATTTTATATCTACATTTGAGTGAGGTGGGAAGGGTGATGTGGCATTAACACAAGACAGAACAGGAGGGGATATTAATAGGGTATTAAAAGTATCAACACAAGACAGAACAGAAACAATGGGTATTGAATAGAAGTGTTTGTAGAAAGCCTATTGGTCCATATTTCTTGATGCTTCTATATTGGAGCGGAGTCTTGAGGTGGGTAGAATATAGTTATGCAATAATTGGCTGTTGATTGCTGGTGTTGACTTCTTGATGTGTAGTGCCTCGCAAACGTCAAGCCGCCTGCTATCGCTGTATCTATCGATGATTTCTGTGTTGTTTACTAGGATTTCTCTGGCGATGGTTTGGTTATGGGAAGAGATTATATGTTCCTTAATGGAGCCCTGTTGCTTATGCATCGTTAAACGCCTAGAAAGAGATGTTGTTGTCTTGCCTATATACTGGGTTTTTTGGAGCTTACAGTCCCCAAGTGGGCATTTGAAGGCATAGACGACATTAGTCTCTTTTAAAGCGTTCTGTTTTGTGTCTGGAGAGTTTCTCATGAGTAGGCTGGCCGTTTTTCTGGTTTTATAGTAAATCGTCAGTTGTATCCTCTGATTTTTGTCTGTAGGGATAACGTTTCTATTAACAATATCTTTCAGGACCCTTTCCTCCGTTTTATGAGCTGTGGAAAAGAAGTTCCTGTAAAATAGTCTAATAGGGGGTATAGGTGTTGTGTTAGTTGTCTCTTCAGAGGTTGCATGGCTTTTCACTTTCCTTCTTATGATGTCTTCGATGAAACCATTGGAGAAGCCGTTATTGACTAGGACCTGCCTTACCCTACAGAGTTCTTCGTCGACTTGCTTCCATTCTGAGCTGTGGCTGAGAGCACGGTCGACGTATGCGTTAACAACACTCCTCTTGTACCTGTCAGGGCAGTCGCTGTTGGCATTTAGGCACATTCCTATGTTTGTTTCCTTAGTGTAGACTGCAGTGTGGAAACCTCCGCCCTTTTCCATGACTGTTACATCTAGAAAAGGCAGCTTCCCATCCTTTTCCGTCTCGTAAGTGAAACGCAGCACGGAACTCTGCTCAAATGCCTCTTTCAGCTTCTGCAGATGTCTGACATCAGGTACCTGTGTAAAAATGTCGTCAACATACCTGCAGTATATGGCCGGTTTCAAGTTCATGTCGACTAAGACTTTTTGCTCGATGGTACCCATGTAGAAGTTTGCAAACAGGACACCTAGGGGAGAACCCATGGCGACCCCATCTACTTGCTTATACATGTGCCCATCCGGGCTCAAGAAGGGTGCCTCTTTAGTACAAGCTTGGAGTAGTTTCCTCAGAATACTTTCTGGCATGTCAAGAGGAGTACAGGCTGGATCACGATACACTCTGTCGGCTATCATTCCGATTGTCTCGTCCACAGGTACGTTGGTAAACAGCGATTCTACGTCCAACGAGGGTCTTATCCCTGTGGCCCGTGTGCCCCGCAGTAAGTCCACAAATTCCTTTGGAGACTTCAGGCTGAAGGCGCAAGGAACATAAGGAGTCAGCAGGCCGTTGAGTCGCTTTGCCAGTCTGTACATGGGTGTGGGTATCTGGCTAATGATTGGCCGAAGTGGGTTTCCAGGCTTGTGCGTCTTGACATTTCCATACGCATATCCAGGTTTATATTCCCCAATGATCTTTGGCAGGTGGAGTCCGGATTTCTTGGCGTTTACAGTTTCGATCAGTTTGTTGACCTTTGCTTTTAATTCGGCTGTAGTGTCCTTCGTTACCCTTTGGAACTTAGTTTGGTCAGAGAGTATGATGTTCATTTTCGCCAGATATTCGTCTTTTTTAAGAATGACATATATTGGCGACTTGTCACCTCTCCTGACAACTATCTCCTTGTTCTCACGAAGGCTTTTAGCTGCCGCTTTAAGCTCGGGGGAAAGTATGGTGCTTCTGTAGTTGCCTCGATTCTTTCCTCCTTCTGCAATAAGTTCTGCTTGTAAGGTATCTTTGGTAGTGACCTTCTTTTGTGTCTCGAGGTCGAATATGTCGTCCAACAGAATTTCCAACTCTACTTTCCGGGCCATTTCACTCGGTCTGGACATAACATGACAGTTTATGCCCAGATTTAGGAGAGTGACTTGGTCCTCGGTGAGGTTAATTCCTGCAAGGTTCAGGAAGCCATCTCTTGGTCGTGGAATTGCCATAGGTCCTCCATATAATGTTGTTAGTTTCTTGATAATCCTTGTTTCAGTGCTGAGGTGATGTTGGTCTGTGAGGATGTCGAGGTGTTGTTCAATGCGGGTACGGATACTATGGTCGATGTTGCTATTTCTCCACTCGTTTGTAGCATGAAGTAGTTGCGTTTTGTTGTCTTTGATTTCATTCTCTGCCTTGTATATCTGATCACGAATCAGATCCTGGCGATATTTTATCGTGAAGGCTTGATTCCTTGCTGCTGGGTCGTGCACTTTAATATTAGTATATTTTGGTAGCAGTCTTTCAAGAAGTCAACACCAGCAATCAACAGCCAATTATTGCATAACTATATTCTACCCACCTCAAGACTCCGCTCCAATATAGAAGCATCAAGAAATATGGACCAATAGGCTTTCTACAAACACTTCTATTCAATACCCATTGTTTCTGTTCTGTCTTGTGTTGATACTTTTAATACCCTATTAATATCCCCTCCTGTTCTGTCTTGTGTTAATGCCACATCACCCTTCCCACCTCACTCAAATGTAGATATAAAATCAGAGATACGTTCTAATCAGTTGTGTATTTGTGAAGTCTTTGAAAATGTAATAAGTTTTACGAAACGCGCCCGTGTCGCGTCAGACTATAAATAAAAATGAATTTTGGAGAAGTGATTTTTGATTTACCTCCAACAGTGAAGCGTAATGTACGAAAGATTGAGAAAATTCGTGTCAGAATTATTAATCTTACTTTTTCGGTCATATTTAATAATATATGTCTACAGGAAACACTGCTACCAAAATATACTAATATTAAAGTGCACGACCCAGCAGCAAGGAATCAAGCCTTCACGATAAAATATCGCCAGGATCTGATTCGTGATCAGATATACAAGGCAGAGAATGAAATCAAAGACAACAAAACGCAACTACTTCATGCTACAAACGAGTGGAGAAATAGCAACATCGACCATAGTATCCGTACCCGCATTGAACAACACCTCGACATCCTCACAGACCAACATCACCTCAGCACTGAAACAAGGATTATCAAGAAACTAACAACATTATATGGAGGACCTATGGCAATTCCACGACCAAGAGATGGCTTCCTGAACCTTGCAGGAATTAACCTCACTGAGGACCAAGTCACTCTCCTAAATCTGGGCATAAACTGTCATGTTATGTCCAGACCGAGTGAAATGGCCCGGAAAGTAGAGTTGGAAATTCTGTTGGACGACATATTCGACCTCGAGACACAAAAGAAGGTCACTACCAAAGATACCTTACAAGCAGAACTTATTGCAGAAGGAGGAAAGAATCGAGGCAACTACAGAAGCACCATACTGTCCCCCGAGCTTAAAGCGGCAGCTAAAAGCCTTCGTGAGAACAAGGAGATAGTTGTCAGGAGAGGTGACAAGTCGCCAATATATGTCATTCTTAAAAAAGACGAATATCTGGCGAAAATGAACATCATACTCTCTGACCAAACTAAGTTCCAAAGGGTAACGAAGGACACTACAGCCGAATTAAAAGCAAAGGTCAACAAACTGATCGAAACTGTAAACGCCAAGAAATCCGGACTCCACCTGCCAAAGATCATTGGGGAATATAAACCTGGATATGCGTATGGAAATGTCAAGACGCACAAGCCTGGAAACCCACTTCGGCCAATCATTAGCCAGATACCCACACCCATGTACAGACTGGCAAAGCGACTCAACGGCCTGCTGACTCCTTATGTTCCTTGCGCCTTCAGCCTGAAGTCTCCAAAGGAATTTGTGGACTTACTGCGGGGCACACGGGCCACAGGGATAAGAGCCTCGTTGGACGTAGAATCGCTGTTTACCAACGTACCTGTGGACGAGACAATCGGAATGATAGCCGACAGAGTGTATCGTGATCCAGCCTGTACTCCTCTTGACATGCCAGAAAGTATTCTGAGGAAACTACTCCAAGCTTGTACTAAAGAGGCACCCTTCTTGAGCCCAGATGGGCACATGTATAAGCAAGTAGATGGGGTCGCCATGGGTTCTCCCCTAGGTGTCCTGTTTGCAAACTTCTACATGGGTACCATCGAGCAAAAAGTCTTAGTCGACATGAACTTGAAACCGGCCATATACTGCAGGTATGTTGACGACATTTTTACACAGGTACCTGATGTCAGACATCTGCAGAAGCTGAAGGAGGCATTTGAGCAGAGTTCCGTGCTGCGTTTCACTTACGAGACGGAAAAGGATGGGAAGCTGCCTTTTCTAGATGTAACAGTCATGGAAAAGGGCGGAGGTTTCCACACTGCAGTCTACACTAAGGAAACAAACATAGGAATGTGCCTAAATGCCAACAGCGACTGCCCTGACAGGTACAAGAGGAGTGTTGTTAACGCATACGTCGACCGTGCTCTCAGCCACAGCTCAGAATGGAAGCAAGTCGACGAAGAACTCTGTAGGGTAAGGCAGGTCCTAGTCAATAACGGCTTCTCCAATGGTTTCATCGAAGACATCATAAGAAGGAAAGTGAAAAGCCATGCAACCTCTGAAGAGACAACTAACACAACACCTATACCCCCTATTAGACTATTTTACAGGAACTTCTTTTCCACAGCTCATAAAACGGAGGAAAGGGTCCTGAAAGATATTGTTAATAGAAACGTTATCCCTACAGACAAAAATCAGAGGATACAACTGACGATTTACTATAAAACCAGAAAAACGGCCAGCCTACTCATGAGAAACTCTCCAGACACAAAACAGAACGCTTTAAAAGAGACTAATGTCGTCTATGCCTTCAAATGCCCACTTGGGGACTGTAAGCTCCAAAAAACCCAGTATATAGGCAAGGCAACAACATCTCTTTCTAGGCGTTTAACGATGCATAAGCAACAGGGCTCCATTAAGGAACATATAATCTCTTCCCATAACCAAACCATCGCCAGAGAAATCCTAGTAAACAACACAGAAATCATCGATAGATACAGCGATAGCAGGCGGCTTGACGTTTGCGAGGCACTACACATCAAGAAGTCAACACCAGCAATCAACAGCCAATTATTGCATAACTATATTCTACCCACCTCAAGACTCCGCTCCAATATAGAAGCATCAAGAAATATGGACCAATAGGCTTTCTACAAACACTTCTATTCAATACCCATTGTTTCTGTTCTGTCTTGTGTTGATACTTTTAATACCCTATTAATATCCCCTCCTGTTCTGTCTTGTGTTAATGCCACATCACCCTTCCCACCTCACTCAAATGTAGATATAAAATCAGAGATACGTTCTAATCAGTTGTGTATTTGTGAAGTCTTTGAAAATGTAATAAGTTTTACGAAACGCGCCCGTGTCGCGTCAGACTAGAAATAAAAATGAATTTTGGAGAAGTGATTTTTGATTTACCTCCAACAGTGAAGCATAATGTACGAAAGATTGAGAAAATTCGTGTCAGAATTATTAATCTTACTTTTTCGGTCATATTTAATAATATATGTCTACAGGAAAGACTGCTACCAAAATATACTAATATATATATATATATATATATATATATATATATATATATATATATATATATATATATATATATATATATGTCGTACCTAGTAGCCAGAACTCACTTCTCAGCCAACTATGCAAGGCCCGATTTGCCTAATAAGCCAAGTTTTACTGAATTAATATATTTTCTCTAATTTTTTTCTTATGAAATGATAAAGCTACCCATTTCATTATGTATGAGGTCAATTATTTTTTATTGGAGTTAAAATTAACGTAGATATATGACCGAACCTAACCAAGCCTACCTAACCTAACCTAACCTATCTTTATAGGTTAGGTTATGTTAGGTAGCCGAAAACGTTAGGTTAGGTTAGGTTAGGTAGGTTAGGTAGTCGAAAAAACATTAATTCATGAAAACTAGGCTTATTAGGCAAATCTGGCCTTGCATAGTAGGCTGAGAAGTGAGTTCTGGCTACTAGGTACGACATATATATATATATATATATATATATATATATATATATATATATATATATATATATATATATATATATATATATATATATATATATATGTCGTACCTAGTAGCCAGAACGCACTTCTCACCCTACTATGGAAGGCCCAATTTGCTTAATAAGCCAAGTTTTCATGATTTAATGTTTTTTCGACTACCTAACCTACCTAACCTAACCTAACCTAACTTTTTTTGGCTACCTAGCCTAACCTAACCTATAAAAATAGGTTAGGTTAGGTTAGGTAGAATTGGTTAGGTTCGGTCATATATCTACGTTAATTTTAACTCCAATAAAAGAAAATTGACCTCATACATAATGAAATGGGCAGCTTTATCATTTCATAAGAAAAAAATTAGAGAAAATATAATAATTCAGGAAAACTTGGATTATTAGGCAAATTGGGCCTTGCATAGTAGGCTGAGAAGTGAGTTCTGGATACTAGGTACGACATATATATATATATATATATATATATATATATATATATATATATATATATATATATATATATATATATATATATATATATATATATATAGTTACGGGAAAGTGTTGGAGTGTAGATGTTCGGCAGTCCTCTAATGGCAGGTATCGATGCCTAGTCACACTTACAAAAAAAAAGATAGACTGTTTGCCTGTTTGTCTGTCTGTCTGTGGTAAATTAAGGGAAGACACGCAAAACACAAAGTATGAACAATGAAACTTTAATTAATATAGAAAACAAATTATAAACAAAGACAATCCCTTGGCAATGTACAGTGCAAAAGAACAAGTCAAAAACAATATAACATAAATGAATAATAGGGATGAAGTTACTCTACAATAATAATAAAGTTAAAGGTGAAAAATAATCAGGTGCTGAGAATATTAGCGCTAGCTGCGAAACATCCAGCAGATACACAGCGTATATCAGTTAGTTGTTCACTTCTTGAGAGCACAAGGATATTCTGACTTCAATGGCTGGACCAAGCCCAGATATCGACTCAGGTAGAGGGCGCTGAGGTGCAGTGTGCAGGTGTGCAGTCGGCGAGTCACCAATGAGGAGCAGGCAGGCTGGGAAGGGTAGTTGCTGGTTGATGACGAGCCGGCATGGAGGGAGTGGAGTATGAGGGTGAGTTTTGGGTACGTTTTGCCTCCTGGTCAAAACGTTTTGTGCTACTGGGAGACGTATCTTGAAGGTAACATCTTATTCTTGTGTAAAATACGTAACATCATGTAGAGAAGAGGAGGCTCAATCTCTCTTGAAAGAGATTATCGTCACAATATATATATATGTATATATATATATATATATATATATATATATATATATATATATATATATATATATATATATATATATATATATATATATATATATATATAGTATATATTATTAAATATGACCGAAAAAGTAAGATTTATAATTCTAACACGAATTTTCTCGATCTTTCGTACATTTCTTTTCACTGTTGGTGGTAATTCAAAAATCAATTCTCCAAAATTCATTTTTATTTCTAGTCTGACGCGACACTTGAGCGCGTTTCGTAAAACTTATTACATTTTCAAAGACTTTAGTTTACACATACACAACTGAATAGAACTTACACATCTTCGATTTGTTTATATCTACATTTGAGTGAGGTGGATGGGGTGAGGTGGTATTAATAGGGTATTAAATTCCTAAACACAAGACAGAACACGAAACAATGGGTATTGAATGGAAGTGATTGTAGAAAGCCTATTGGTCCATATTTCTTGATGCTTCTATATTGGAGCGGAATCTTGAGGTGGGTAGAATATAGTTGTGCATTAATTGGCTGTTGATTGCTAGTGTTGACTTCTTGATGTGTAGTGCCTCGCAGACGTCAAGCCGCCTGCTATCGCTGTATCTATCGATGATTTCTGTGTTGTTTACTAGGATTTCTCTGGCGATGGTTTGGTTGTGGGAAGAGATTATATGTTCCTTAATGGAGCCCTGTTGCTTATGCATCGTTAAACGCCTAGAAAGAGATGTTGTTGTCTTGCCTATATACTGGAAATGCGTATATATGCGTATGGAAATATCAAGACACACAAGCCTGGAAACCCACTTCGGCCAACCAAAAGAGAGAGAGAGAGAGAGAGAGAGAGAGAGAGAGAGAGAGAGAGAGAGAGAGATTGAGAGAGAGAGAGGGAGAGAGAGAGGGAGAGAGAGACAGAGAGAGACAGAGAGAGACAGAGAGAGAGAGAGAGAGAGAGAGAGAGAGAGAGAGAGAGAGAGAGAGAGAGAGAGAGAGAGAGAGAGACAGAGAGGGAGAGAGAGAGAGAGAGAGAGAGAGAGAGAGAGAGAGAGAGAGAGAGAGAGAGAGAGAGAGAGAGAGAGGGAGAGAGAGAGAGAGAGAGAGAGAGAGAGAGAGAGAGAGAGAGAGAGAGAGAGAGAGGGAGAGAGAGACAGAGAGAGAGACAGAGAGAGAGAGAGAGAGAGAGAGAGAGAGAGAGAGAGAGAGAGAGAGAGAGAGAGAGAGAGAGAGAGAGAGAGAGGGAGAGAGACAGAGAGAGACAGAGTGAGAGAGAGAGAGAGAGAGAGAGAGAGAGAGAGAGAGAGAGAGAGAGAGAGAGAGAGAGAGGTGTGTGTGTGTGTGTGTGTGTGTGTGTGTGTGTGTGTGTGTGTATGGTGGGGAGGAGGAAGAGAGGGAGGGGATGGTGAGGGTGTGTGGGGCGGATTAGTGCGGGAGGGTTATTGGAGGTTGAGGGCCCTGTGGTTGGGAGGATGTGTGTGTACTGTTGGTGGTGGGGGTGGG
>NC_091151.1:7643663-7691116 GCF_040958095.1 Procambarus clarkii
GACAGTATCCTCTGAGATCCTGTTACCCACCTCACAGGTCCTCACACCCATGGAACAGCCTCCCCCACCAGCAGAACACTCACCAAGGAGGCGATTTGAGAAGGGACAGAAGAAAGTGAGCCTCAAAGCGATGTACACAAACATAGATGGAATTACAAATAAAGCAAATGAGCTTGGAGAACTGGTACTAGAGGAAAACCCAGACATAATAGCCCTCACAGAAACAAAGATCACGAAAACGATAACAAATGCAGTGTTCCCACAGGACTATTATGTTATGAGGAAAGAGAGGGAAGGAAGAGGTGGGGGTGGTGTAGCTCTGCTGGTAAGAAAAGGCTGGGATTTTGAGGAGATGGATATTCAGGGCTGTAAAGGTTTCAGTGACTACATAGCAGGTACTGTAACAAATGGAGGGAAAAAAATTATAGTCGCAGTCATATATAATCCACCACCAAATGACAGAAGACCTAGACAGGAATATGATAGAAACAACATGGCCACCATTAACATAATAGAAAGAGCAGCTTCTGTTGCTAGCAGGAATGGATCTGGACTACTAATTATGGGAGACTTCAACCATGGGAAGATAGATTGGAAGAACAGAGACCCGCATGGAGGACCAGAAACATGGAGAGCTAAGCTGCTGGACGTGGCAACAAGAAACTTTCTAAGCCAGCATACCAAAGAGCCAACAAGAATGAGAGGAGAAGATGAACCAGCAATGCTTGATTTGATATTTACCCTAAATGAATGGGATATAAGGGAAGTTAAGATGGAAGCGCCCTTGGGAATGAGTGACCACAGTGTATTGAACTTTGAGTACCTGGTAGAGCTAGGACTTATCTCCCCCCAAAAAGAACTAGGAATCAAAAGGCTGGCATACCGAAAGGGGAATTATGAACAGATGAGAAGTTTCCTAAGTGAAATACCTTGGGACACAGACCTCAGAGACAAGTCTGTACAGGGTATGATGGACTATGTTACCCAAAAGTGTCAGGAGGCAGTAAACAGGTTCATCCCGGCCCAAAGGGAAAAATCCGAGAAGCAACAGAAGAATCCATGGTATAATAGGGCATGTATGGAAGCGAAGAAACTGAACAAAAAGGCGTGGAGGAACTTCCGGAATAACAGAACACCAGAAAGCAGGGAGAGATACCAGAGAACCAGGAATGAGTACGTCAGGGTGAGAAGAGAAGCAGAGAAAAATTTTGAAAATGATATAGCAAACAAAGCCAAGACCGAACCAAAGCTACTCCACAGTCACATGAGAAGGAAAACAACAGTGAAAGAACAGGTATTGAAACTTAGAACAGGCGAGGACAGGTATACAGAGAATGACAGAGAGGTGTGTGAGGAACTCAACAAGAGGTTCCAGGAGGTCTTCACAATAGAACAGGGTGAGGTCACTGTGCTAGGAGAAAGGGAGGTAAACCAGGCGGCCTTGGAGGAGTTCGAAATTACGAGAGAGGAGGTCAAGAGACACCTGCTGGATCTGGATGTTAGAAAGGCGGTTGGTCCAGATGGGATCTCACCATGGGTACTGAAAGAGTGTGCAGAGGCACTTTGCTTGCCACTCTCAATAGTGTATAGTAAATCACTAGAGACGGGAGACCTACCAGAAATATGGAAGACGGCGAATGTGGTCCCAATATACAAAAAGGGCGACAGACAAGAGGCACTGAACTACAGGCCAGTGTCCTTGACTTGTATACCATGCAAGGTGATGGAGAAGATCGTGAGAAAAAACCTGGTAACACATCTGGAGAGAAGGGACTTCGTGACAAATCGCCAACATGGATTCAGGGAGGGTAAATCTTGCCTTACAGGCTTGATAGAATTCTACGATCAGGTGACACAGATTAAGCAAGAAAGAGAGGGCTGGGCGGACTGCATTTTCTTGGATTGTCGGAAAGCCTTTGACACAGTACCGCATAAGAGGCTGGTACATAAGCTGGAGAGACAGGCAGGTGTAGCTGGTAAGGTGCTCCAGTGGATAAGGGAGTATCTAAGCAATAGGAAGCAGAGAGTTACGGTGAGGGGTGAGACCTCCGATTGGCGTGAAGTCACCAGTGGAGTCCCACAGGGCTCTGTACTCGGTCCTATCTTGTTTCTGATATATGTAAATGATCTCCCGGAGGGTATCGATTCATTTCTCTCAATGTTTGCGGACGATGCTAAAATTATGAGAAGGATTAAAACAGAAGAGGACTGTTTGAGGCTTCAAGAAGACCTAGACAAGCTGAAGGAATGGTCGAACAAATGGTTGTTAGAGTTTAACCCAACCAAATGTAATGTAATGAAGATAGGTGTAGGGAGCAGGAGGCCAGATACAAGGTATCATCTGGGAGAGGAAATTCTTCAGGAGTCAGAGAAGGAAAAAGACTTGGGGGTTGATATCACGCCAGACCTGTCTCCTGCAGCACATATCAAGCGGATAACATCAGCGGCATATGCCAGGCTGGCCAACATACGAACGGCATTCAGAAACTTGTGTAAAGAATCATTCAGAACTTTGTATACCACATATGTCAGGCCAATCCTGGAGTATGCAGCCCCAGCATGGAGTCCATATCTAGTCAAGGATAAGACTAAACTGGAAAAGGTTCAAAGGTTTGCCACCAGACTAGTACCCGAGCTGAGAGGTATGAGCTACGAGGAGAGACTACGGGAGTTAAACCTCACTTCGCTGGAAGACAGAAGAGTTAGGGGGGACATGATCACCACATTCAAGATTCTGAAGGGGATTGATAGGGTAGATAAAGACAGTCTATTTAACACAAGGGGAACACGCACAAGGGGACACAGGTGGAAACTGAGTGCCCAAATGAGCCACAGAGATATTAGAAAGAACTTTTTTAGTGTCAGAGTGGTTGACAAATGGAATGCATTAGGGGGTGATGTGGTGGAGGCTCACTCCATACACAGTTTCAAGTGTAGATATGACAGAGCCCGATAGGCTCAGGAATCTGTACACCTGTTGATTGACGGTTGAGAGGCGGGACCAAAGAGCCAGAGCTCAACCCCCGCAAACACAACTAGGTGAGTACAACTAGGTGAGTACACACACAAGCCACACCCAACAGCTACACACACTAGCTACACCCACTAGCTACACCCAACAGCTAGCTACAAAACACAACAGCCACACACACACACACACACAAGCCACACCCAACAGCTACACACACTAGCTACACCCACTAGCTACACCCAACAGCTAGCTACATACACTAGCTAAACACAACAGCCACACACACACACACACACACAAGCCACACCCAACAGCTACACACACTAGCTACACCCACTAGCTACACCCAACAGCTAGCTACATACACTAGCTAAACACAACAGCCACACACACACACACTCGTGTCTTTGAGACAGGAGTTCATCAAAATTTTCACTGATTATAAGAGTCTGATCCTTCATACTGTATTATGACACGAAATAAATTTTATGGTTACTGCAAGATTGGGAGGAGGGAACCATCTTCTTCCGGCGGGGTTTACCAATCCCCCATTTTAATTAATGAATCTGTAACCATATTTAATTCCTTTTGGGATTGCGTGAAAGATTCCGATGGTGATTTATTTCTACGTTGTTTTTCGTGTAGCTTTTGAGTCTATTATACTTTTAGTGACAGTACCTAACCAACCCTTCAATATTGAAATTGTTTCCAGTTTCCAATGGGATATTTATTATTATGAAAACACATTGATTTTTATAATTTATATTAAAAACAACATTTTTCGTTGATCTTATATATATTAAGCCTGATTTAGGACTTATTGCATATATTTTGAGTTTGCAAGTACTAATTTTTATACCAAAAATATTACAATTAGTGAAAATAGGTTAAGTGATGGGACATACCAATAGACTATGTCTCTTCTTTCAAATACCTTGGAGTCTCTGTCCCTTGTACCTCAACTGCAATCAATAAGTTACATCAACAATGTAGAGACAGACTCAAGGCTCTCAGAACTGTAGTGGGGTACAGCCCGAAATATGGTGTTAATATTAGAATAGTAAGAATGATGTATTTAGCGTATAAAGGTCTCTGATAGACTATCATGTACCAGCTTTGGTCCTGCAGAATGGCAAAAGTATTGATAGACTGGAAAAAATACAAAATGAAGCGTCCTATACAAAGTTCTCAACATGTGGAAAGAATTAAACGAGATAGAATATATGAAATTAATCTTATGATGGGACTTATCAAATAGGTCCCTTAAAAGTGTTATTAGACGAGAACTCCTGGATGAACTTGAAGAAAGTAAAACAGTGCAAAACTGGACAGTGTTTCTGTTTATGTCTAGAATGGGAACCCCTGTAAGAGAACCTCTTGAAACACTTGTCACATTCAAAAGGTTTCTCCCCTGTATGGAGTCGACGGTGTTCTGTTAAGGCTTCTTTTCGCTTATATACTTTTTGGCAAATATCACATATGAATCTGTGTTCGTCATCATCAACCTCATTTCCATCTGCTCTCATTGCATGACCATTGTTAAGAGGAGAGTAGTAGGCTAAACCGGGGGGTGCCAACTTCAGGAACTGGTAAAACGACGAGTCAATGCTTACAACCTTGGGATTAGCCTGAGTGTTGGATGGAGCTGACTGACCCTCACAATAGTCACTGAAACGTGGAGAACGAACCTTCTTTCCATTACTAGTGGTCTGGGCAGAATCTGCATCTCTTTCATCACCCCTACTCCCCAAAATGTTATTTTTTTGATGTTGTTGCTGTATTTTTTGTTGTTGTTGATGGGATTGTTCATCTAACCACTCAAGAGTGTGTTGATGTGGGCATCGCCAGGAGACGAGAGCCTCCCCCCCCACAGTGCCACATTCACACACTTTTTGTCCCTTCGTCTCGCCCATTGCCCCATCGTCCATGCCTTCATGGCATCCACCAGCGACATCTTTGATGTGCCCTTGAGTATGTTGGGACTGAGAAATGTTATGTTGAGATGGTTGCTGTTGTCCATTGTCACTGCCCCGGGGCACAAACCCAGCCTCTAGACAACTGCCTGAGTGACAGTTTCTTTGTGGTGTGATTTTATTGTCTGGGTTGGAAGAGGACTGTGTGTCAGGTCCAACATGCGCCATGTTCAGATGATTGATGAGCCGCTTAGTACTGGGGTCCTGAAATTTTTTTAGGTTGTTACAATCAGACCATTATTAAATTAGTCTATAAACATCCAAACTATAAAAAAAAAAAAAACTATGATCATTGAGAAACAATATTCATTGCTGGTAAATTTTACATTGTAATTTTTACATCCCTAGGCATTCCATAAAATTCAATTTTAGACAATTATTCATCACAAAAATTACAAAAATTACACACACACAAAAAAAACAAAAAACAAAAACAAATTAATACTATAACCCTTAAGAAGGAACGACGAGAATACGACTTCACTCACTATACTGAATGGATTTCTTCAAGGATTTAAACACATGTTGTCACTGGGCGTGAACTACGAGGTAGACTGAGGGAGTAAGGAGCTATCACATCCTTTTTATTCATTGAGGACAATCTAGTGGCCAGCGACGAAGAGCTCAGGTCTCGAAGCTCCGGCGAGTATTATGTTATCCGATACTGTATATAATATTTGGCCCAATGGACTTCAGGGAGCCATTGAGTTAACACACCATAACGCCAACACCAATATTTATGTGAAATGTCATTACTTACTTGATCAATGAGAGGAACCCCTCGTCAGAGGATTCCGAGGAGGAATCTTCAGATGAATCTTCAGATGAATCTTCAGATGAATCTTCAGATGAATCTTCATCGTCTCGGTTCACCATTCCAAACCTACTTCTGATGGCATTTTTCTTTCTTTTCTTGAAGGGTGGGTTAAGATCATTATCATCTGATGATGTCTTTTTGATGTTGGTGTTTTTTTTTGGGGGGGAAAGGTCTGGGGTAGATTGAGTTAAGGGAAACTCATTTGGGTCGATTTTGTTCAGAGTGAACAATGACATGCTAATTTTGGGAAGGGAACTATCCATACGGATACCATTCCATATGTTTAATATGTGAAGGTGATCGAGGTCTTTGCCACATATGACAAGCATGTATTCACCTTGTACAATGGAGGACATTTACTCATTAAAACCTTTGGAGTTAGTAGAATTAAAAAAGGGAATGGGACTGGACCCAGCATAAAGATGTACACCCAGACAGGCACCGGCTCTATCAACGAGACGAATTGAGTCTTGTCTGATCTCTCTGTTGGTGTGAAGCTCTTTATATAAAAATGGTCCAAGTTGTTATTTTGGGGGCCTCAGAATACCACCGGATGCACACACATACACAGACACACACACACACACACACACACACTCATATAATATTTATTATGGATTTTAATTTAACCAAGCTGTAGAAAGAGACCAATATATATAAAAACAATTACTTATGCCTAGTGTATAAAAAGAATAAAGTTGCTTCTTGAAGAGAAAGAGGAACAGACTGACAATTAAAAATATCAAAGCTAAACATAAAATTAATATATCCCTTTTAGAATTTGAAATTAAATTTTCTACTTCTTGTAATTCCAAATCTGCAGTTTGAATGGGATAATGTTTATATTTAGCTTCATTAATGATATAATTACTCATATCTATCACTTTAGAATCTCTATCATAGGTTTTAGAATTAATCTTGTGAGTAATTGCTTGACCAAGGCTGTTTACATCAAACTGACTAAGCAGGCTTAAAATCATCTTGTTCTCTTCTAAAGAATTTGTGGTAGTTCCATCCATACCAATTATGTTTATACATTGGGGATAAATGCGTATTATTTCATTTATGGCAGATAAATATATCATATCTGGTGTTATTTGTGGTGTGGTTATAGACTGTGGAGGCCCCAATTTAATATATTGTCCAAAGTTTATATCTTGTTCTAACAATTGATTAATTATTTTATGGCGAAGGTTTTCTAATGCAGCATGAGTTATTTCATTATTGTACCCACCAATATTACCTATTGATAAATATAATTCTAATGGTAACAACACTAATCCCACAGATAAAACAAGGGATAAAGACGAAGATAAAACGGATAAAAGCCGTATTGAAAATTGAATGCTCATTTCAACCATAGATGATCGAATGATCATCGCCAAAAGTTGAATAATCATTTGTTGAGATGAAGCTTCTACCATAATTACAGATAATAATTCTTGAAGAGCATCATGGAGAATGTTTTCGGAGAAATATTTTAACAGTCTTGAAATTATCTTAGGCACTCGAGTTGTAACTTCAATTTCGGTTATAGTAATAGCCTCATCTTTTATTAATGATAATAAATCGGAAAACTCAGATTCTAAACGTGTTATTATAACATCTATGAAATTAGTAGTAGTAGTAGTATACTGTTCAATAAATGATACATTTTCGGAGGATACTACTATATCCGCTTCGTCAACAAATTGTTCTTTTTCGAGTATTGACTGTGGAACAACTGTTTCAATATAACCTCTGTCAACATCCATATAATTTTGTTTGTTCAATTTATCCATAAGAATCATACTCATTCCTGATGTTGGATTAAGTAAGTCCACTAATTCACCATCGGTTAATTGGTTGATAACTTGATTGCCAAATATAAAACCTAATATCTGGCGGTGGACATGACTATGACATTGATCTGACTGGCTATCGTAGTATTTATGAAAGAATTTACAATAGATTGAGTTAAAGTTTATATTCTGTTGCTGAATATTCCATGTCAATGGTGGAGCATCGATTAAGCCAGCAACAGCTTTTCTCAGTTGATATGTATTTGTATTCTTGGCATAGGCAATGGGGTTCTTTTGATAAGATTGTAAATCGTTTTCATTAGAAGGACTCCATCGACTTGAAGATCTTAGAGCCAATGTTTTAAGTGCAGACAACTGTACACCACAATAATTTTTGTTAGATTCCTTGACATTAATCGACCAAGTTTCAACGGGAATAGGTTTCGAGAAATAATGATTGTCTGTTTCTGTATTGTTTAGAATAGATTTTAAATCATTACCAAATCTTTCTTGAAGAAATTCAAGGACCTCATTATGAACAGCATAACATGCTTCACTACAGGCATATTCACGTTCGTTTATTAAAATAGCTGATCCAGATCCGGGCTGACAAGCAGTTTTTACATCATAATAACATTTTAGCATGTTACAACCTAGCGTTGTGAATTTAACTTCAAAGTCGTTAGGATTTTCATCTAAGAAAGCTTTGGGGAAATTGGGAGGAATATTTGTCCATGGTATATTCTTAATGATAATATTTTTAAAATACTTACTTCCATTTCTTTGTTGAAGAATCTCCATTGTTTTTCGTTGTGATATACGATGTACTATGTAAGTTGCAATTGCAATATCAGAGACAGTAACAATTTTCATTATGAAAATGTTAAGAGTATTTATTTATTTTTTTAATATTGATCAATATAATAAAGAAATTTGAGGATTCATTTACCAGAATACTGAGAGGAATCATGGTGGAAGCTGGAGTAAATGGTGATGCTGAAAGTTGGAATAGTGGTGGTGGTGGTGGTGGTGGTGGTGGTGAAGAATATGGGTGTCATCGAAATGATTATTATTATCAACCAACCATTCCACAAATACCATTACAAACAACTCAATATATGATTGTAACTTATTATATGACTTCAGTGCCACATTCAATTTATGTAATTCCACCTTCTTCATGTTACGTTTATGATTTTCCTTCAAAATATTTTTATCAATTACCACCACCACCACCGCCACCACCACTACCACCACCACCACCACCACCACCACAACCACCGCTACCACAATCATCAGAAATTTATTCCCATTACAGTGTTGAAGTTCAATATAAAATTTCCTTTTTAGAAAAGGAAAAAGAAAATTTAAAATCATGGAAAATTTTACGAAATATTGATGGACATATAACAGAGGTCCCCTGGGGTATATCCTTCATATACATTGCATATGAATATGGTGGGTTACCTCGAGAATTATTTATGAAATATGTTAATGAATGTTGCAATGGTAGTTAAACATTTTCTTTGCAAATAAGCTCAGTGAGTAAATATTGTATATTATTACATCAATGCACCATACACCACACCACCCATTAGTGCACTCATATGTCGCTATTTGATCACCATTATCAATGGGCCTAACATTATTATTAATAATAAAATTAAAAGTATAACCCAGCCAATATTTTTAATTGATTTCAATATAAATTGCCATATATCAGATTGCCCAATGCCTTGAATCACTTCACCAATACCATCTCCTAAAATTTCGGCCATATTTCTTAAAATTGTTTCCTGTTCACATTTATATATATAAAATATTTCTTTATTTTCTAAATTAGAAATAGGTTCATAACCCTTGACAAATTGTGAAAGATAATTGTAGTTATGGGGACAACATATTCCCTTACAGCCCAAATTTAATATGTTTTGGGTTTCTGCAGAATTTGGAATATCAAATTGACAGTTCCAGACATTTTTATTGAACAATGGATGAGTATTATCATTTAGTATGTCATAGTTAATATAATCAACCCGATTGATAGGGAATTTACAAAATCTGGTCAAATATACTTCTTTTTTTAGGGAATGTCCTTTTCCAACATGGTATCTAAAACAACCACTGTTCTTCCGATTGTATTTGTTCAAATATTCAAGAAAAGCAACACCTACACCTAATAATATCGCAGATTTCAATATCAAACTTTTATGTTTACCAGCCCATTTGGTCATAGTGTTAAAAATTTTAGTTAATTTGGAATCAGTTGGTGAAGGATTACTTTCTAAATATTCAAGAAATTGAGTTTCGTTTTCAAACCCAAGATCTTGGGCAAGTTTATTTACATTGTTAATGTGTTCTTCATAGAGTTTAAATGGGTATTTTTTTAACATATGTTGTTTAAGAGCTTTGTTTTCTATAATATTTAGAATAGGGGATTCTACATCACCATGCAAAATATTTTTCATAATTTTATTAAAATCATTTTGGGATTTAAAATTTAGGTTTTCATTGATAGAATTAATAA
Organism: Procambarus clarkii; assembly: GCF_040958095.1. Lineage (NCBI taxonomy): Eukaryota > Metazoa > Arthropoda > Malacostraca > Decapoda > Cambaridae > Procambarus > Procambarus clarkii. The sequence goes on from NC_091151.1 coordinate 7,653,733, forward strand.
AAGATTTGGCTGGGTGATGAAGATTTGACAATTTAATGTTTTCTGTCAAATCTGTCAGATACTTATTTGTATTTAAAAAAGATTTATTTTCATCAACCAAACTTTGGGTGATGTGAATAAAAGGCTGAAGACCATGGTCAATTTCTTTTATCATCAATTCTGTCATGAGCTATTCTTTCTTTTTTAAATAAGTATTAAAAAAGAGTTAATTTTACTGTTTTAAAACAATTAAGTGTTTGGTATGTGAGTCGTGGTAACTGTGCGGCCGGTCTGCTGTGATTGGCTTGATGGAGCACCAATCACGGGTGAAGTGGGCGGAGCCAACGAGAGGATTTTCACTAGTGTGTGTGTGTGTGTGTATGTGTCTTTGTGTGTGTGTGTGTGTGTGTGTCTTTGTGTGTGTGTGTGTGTGTGTGTGTGTGTGTGTGTGTGTGTGTGTGTGTGTGTGTGTGTGTGTGTGTGTGTGTGTGTGTATGTGTGTGTGTGTGTAAGAATGAGTGTGTGTGTGTGTGTGTGTGTGTGTATATGTGTTTTGGTGTGTGTTTGTGAGAATGTGTGTGTGATTCCTGTGTGAGAATACGTTTTATGTGTCAGAATATGTGTGTGTGTGTGTGTATGATTCCTGTGTGAGAATACGTTTTATGTGTCAGAATATGTGTGTGTGTGTGTGTGTGTGTGTGTGTGTGTGTGTGTGTGTGTGTGTGTGTGTGTGTGTGTGTGTGTGTGTGTGTGTGTGTGTGATTCCTGTGTGAGAATGCGTTTTGTGTGTCAGAATGTGTGTGTGTGTGTGTGTGTCTTTGTGTGTGTCTTTGTGTGTGTGTGTCTTTGTGTGTGTCTTTGTGTGTTTCTTTGTGTCTTTGTGTGTGTGTGTGTGTGTGTGTGTGTGTGTGTGTGTGTGTGTGTGTGTGTGTGTGTGTGTGTGTGTGTGTGTGTGTGTGTGTGTGTGTGTGTGTGTGTCTTTGTGTGTGTAAGTGTGTGTGTCTTTGTGTGTGTAAGTGTGTGTGTGTGTGTCTTTGAGTCTTTGTGTGTGTGTGTCTTTGTGTGTGTGTGTGTGTGTGTGTGTCTTTGTGTGTGTAAGTGTGTGTGTCTTTGTGTGTGTAAGTGTGTGTGTCTTTGTGTCTTTGTGTGTGTGTGTAAGTGTGTGTGTCTCTTTGTGTGTGTGTGTCTTTGTGTCTTTGTGTGTGTGTGTGTCTTTGTGTGTGTGTGTGTGTCTTTGTGTGTGTGTGTGTGTGCCTTTGTGTGTGTGTGTGCCTTTGTGTGTGTGTGTGTGTGTGTGTGTGTGTGTGTGTGTGTGTGTGTGTGTGTGTGTGTGTGTGTGTGTGTGTGTGTGTGTGTGTGTGTGTGTGTGTGTGTGTGTGTGTGTGTGTGTGTGTGTGTGTGATTCCTGTGTGAGAATGCGTTTTGTGTGTCAGAATGTGTGTGTGTATGTGTGTGTGTGTGTGTGATTCCTGTGTGAGAATGCGTTTTGTGTGTCAGAATGTGTGTGTGTATGTGTGTGTGTGTGTGTTTGTGTGTGTGTGTGTGTGTGTGTGTGTGTGTGTGTGTGTGTGTGTGTGTGTGGGTGTGTGTGTGTGTGTGTGTGTGTGTGTGTGTGTGTGTGATTCCTGTGTGAGAATGCGTTTTGTGTGTCAGAATGTGTGTGTGTGTGTGTCTTTGTGTGTGTGTGTGTCTTTGTGTGTGTGTGTGTCAGAATGTGTGTGTGTACTCACCTAGTTGTACTCACCTAGTTGTGTTTGCGGGGGTTGAGCTCTGGCGCTTTGGCCCCGCCTCTCAACCGTCAATCAACAGGTGTACAGATTCATGAGCCTATCGGGCTCTGTCATATCTACACTTGAAACTGTGTATGGAGTCAGCCTCCACCACATCACTTCCTAATGCATTCCATTTGTCAACCACTCTGACACTAAAAAAGTTCTTTCTAATATCTCTGTGGCTCATTTGGCCACTCAGTTTCCACCTGTGTCCCCTTGTGCGTGTTCCCCTTGTTTTAAATAGACTGTCTTTATCTACCCTATCAATCCCCTTCAGAATCTTGAATGTGGTGATCATGTCCCCCCTAACTCTTCTGTCTTCCAGCGAAGTGAGGTTTAATACCCGTAGTCTCTCCTCGTAGCTCATACCTCTCAGCTCGGGTACTAGTCTGGTGGCAAACCTTTGAACCTTTTCCAGTTTAGTCTTATCCTTGACTAGATATGGACTCCATGCTGGGGCTGCATACTCCAGGATTGGCCTGACATATGTGGTATACAAAGTTCTGAATGATTCTTTACACAAGTTTCTGAATGCCGTTCGTATGTTGGCCAGCCTGGCATATGCCGCTGATGTTATCCGCTTGATATGTGCTGCAGGAGACAGGTCTGGCGTGATATCAACCCCCAAGTCTTTTTCCTTCTCTGACTCCTGAAGAATTTCCTCTCCCAGATGATACCTTGTATCTGGCCTCCTGCTCCCTACACCTATCTTCATTACATTACATTTGGTTGGGTTAAACTCTAACAACCATTTGTTCGACCATTCCTTCAGCTTGTCTAGGTCTTCTTGAAGCCTCAAACAGTCCTCTTCTGTTTTAATCCTTCTCATAATTTTAGCATCGTCCGCAAACATTGAGAGAAATGAATCGATACCCTCCGGGAGATCATTTACATATATCAGAAACAAGATAGGACCGAGTACAGAGCCCTGTGGGACTCCACTGGTGACTTCACGCCAATCGGAGGTCTCACCCCTCACCGTAACTCTCTGCTTCCTATTGCTTAGATACACCCTTATCCACTGGAGCACCTTACCAGCTACACCTGCCTGTCTCTCCAGCTTATGTACCAGCCTCTTATGCGGTACTGTGTCAAAGGCTTTCCGACAATCCAAGAAAATGCAGTCCGCCCAGCCCTCTCTTTCTTGCTTAATCTGTGTCACCTGATCGTAGAATTCTATCAAGCCTGTAAGGCAAGATTTACCCTCCCTGAATCCATGTTGGCGATTTGTCACGAAGTCCCTTCTCTCCAGATGTGTTACCAGGTTTTTTCTCACGATCTTCTCCATCACCTTGCATGGTATACAAGTCAAGGACACTGGCCTGTAGTTCAGTGCCTCTTGTCTGTCGCCCTTTTTGTATATTGGGACCACATTCGCCGTCTTCCATATTTCTGGTAGGTCTCCCGTCTCTAGTGACTTACTATACACTATGGAGAGTGGCAGGCAAAGTGCCTCTGCACACTCTTTCAGTACCCATGGTGAGATCCCATCTGGACCAACAGCCTTTCTAACATCCAGATCAAGCAGGAGTCTCTTGACCTCCTCTCTCGTAATTTCGAACTCCTCCAAGGCCGCCTGCTTTACCTCCCTTTCTCCTAGCACAGTGACCTCACCCTGTTCTATTGTGAAGACCTCCTGGAACCTCTTGTTGAGTTCCTCACACACCTCTCTGTCATTCTCTGTATACCTGTCCTCGCCTGTTCTAAGTTTCAATACCTGTTCTTTCACTGTTGTTTTCCTTCTGATGTGACTGTGGAGTAGCTTTGGTTCGGTCTTGGCTTTGTTTGCTATATCATTTTCAAAATTTTTCTCTGCTTCTCTTCTCACCCTGACGTACTCATTCCTGGTTCTCTGGTATCTCTCTCTGCTTTCTGGTGTTCTGTTATTCCGGAAGTTCCTCCACGCCTTTTTGTTCAGTTTCTTCGCTTCCATACATGCCCTATTATACCATGGATTCTTCTGTTGCTTCTCGGATTTTTCCCTTTGGGCCGGGATGAACCTGTTTACTGCCTCCTGACACTTTTGGGTAACATAGTCCATCATACCCTGTACAGACTTGTCTCTGAGGTCTGTGTCCCAAGGTATTTCACTTAAGAAACTTCTCATCTGTTCATAATTCCCCTTTCGGTATGCCAGCCTTTTGATTCCTAGTTCTTTTTGGGGGGAGATAAGTCCTAGCTCTACCAGGTACTCAAAGTTCAATACACTGTGGTCACTCATTCCCAAGGGCGCTTCCATCTTAACTTCCCTTATATCCCATTCATTTAGGGTAAATATCAAATCAAGCATTGCTGGTTCATCTTCTCCTCTCATTCTTGTTGGTTCTTTGGTGTGCTGGCTTAGAAAGTTTCTTGTTGCCACGTCCAGCAGCTTAGCTCTCCATGTTTCTGGTCCTCCATGCGGGTCTCTATTCTTCCAATCTATCTTCCCATTGTTGAAGTCTCCCATAATTAGTAGTCCAGATCCATTCCTGCTAGCAACAGAAGCTGCTCTTTCTATTATGTTAATGGTGGCCATGTTGTTTCTATCATATTCCTGTCTAGGTCTTCTGTCATTTGGTGGTGGATTATATATGACCGACTATAATTTTTTTCCCTCCATTTGTTACAGTACCTGCTATGTAGTCACTGAAACCTTCGCAGCCCTGAATATCCATCTCCTCAAAATCCCAGCCTTGTCTTACCAGCAGAGCTACACCACCCCCACCTCTTCCTTCCCTCTCTTTCCTCATAACATAATAGTCCTGTGGGAACACTGCATTTGTTATCGTTTTCGTGATCTTTGTTTCTGTGAGGGCTATTATGTCTGGGTTTTCCTCTAGTACCAGTTCTCCAAGCTCATTTGCTTTATTTGTAATTCCATCTATGTTTGTGTACATCGCTTTGAGGCTCACTTTCTTCTGTCCCTTCTCAAATCGCCTCCTTGGTGAGTGTTCTGCTGGTGGGGGAGGCTGTTCCATGGGTGTGAGGACCTGTGAGGTGGATAACAGGGTCTCAGAGGATACTGGGATGAGGGGCTGGGGATCCAGTGAAGGGGGAGGGACAGGGAGGGTATGGGGTGAAAGGGGAGGGAGGACGGGAAGGAAAGGGGGGGAATGACACACACATTTTGACACACACATTCTGTGTGTGTCAGAATGTGTGTGTGTCAGAATGTGTGTGTGTGTGTGTGTCTTTGTGGTAGACTCATGATCACCGATCATCCCACCAGACTCCATCATATTCTCTCAGCCCGAAGCCGTGCACCATGGTATGTTGAACAAATATATTCCTCCTCTTCCTCTCCATCATCATCAATCTCTACCACTACCTCCTCCATCTCTTGATCCACTTGATCTTCCAACGCCTGATCCGCTTCATCCTCCACATCCTCCAAACCTCCCTCCTCCATCTCATCCAACGCCTTCCTCTTTTTAATAATAATACCATTGTTATAAATATAATATTTTTTGTACTGATTATGCCATATTTTTTTATGCATTGTTTGTTGTGGAAGATAAGCTATCACTTTAGTTATTTGATAATCGGGTAAAAGTTGTAAATTTAATTTTGCAAGTCTTGGTATTGATATAATCTTTTTATTTTCTTTAATCATAGTAAATTTTTGCAATAACTCACAATGCATATGCCATGCAGTGGATAATGATATATGTTTTCTTTCTGACCAATTTTTATCTTTTTCAAAATATCTAATAAGATGATCAATGATAAGCTCATCATATTTAATTACATCATCAATACAAATGTACATATCAATAGTTTTAAGAGTTTTTTTATTTGCTTTTAATGCTTTTTGATAATTTATACAATTATTAATAATATACTCCCTTAATGAACTTTGTTTTAAACTTTGGGTAATATCTCTTACCCCATCTAAAAGAAACAACATTAAATACACAACCTCGTTGATAAAAAGTATCATTTTGGTTTTTTCTAATTTAAAAGGGGAATGAGTTCTAAAATAAACTGAAAGTGAAAAATCTTGATCATCGTCTTCATATACAATATTTTGATTATGAATTTGCGTGAAAAATCTTTCATACCAGACAAATTTATTATCAGCAGTTAGTCCTGACATGTCATAAATTTTATGATATATTAATTGACTTCTGCTAAGATTGTTTGGATAAGTAAAAGTAATATGAGAATCATCGATATTATTATTATAATATAATTTATCAGCTATAAATAATTGTCTTGTTAGATTAAATCTCAGGGGAAAATAATATAATCCAGGGTTTTTTTTAATGTTAAACTTCTCATTATTAATATGTTCGATTTGTATGTTAATTGAAAGTTTATCCTTTTTATTCATCTTTTTTTTAAACAAAAACATATACACACATAAACTCACACTCAAACACAAAAAACACACACCCAAAACACACACATAAAGACACACACACTTACACACACACACACACACAAAGACACACACAAAGACACACATAAAGACACACACACACACACACACACACACACACACAGACATAAAGACACACACACACACACACACACACACACACACACACACACACACAAAGACACACACAAAGACACAAAGACACACACACACACACACACACACACAGACACAGACACACACACACACACAAAGACACACACAACGACACACACACACACACACACACACACAAAGACACCAAGACACACACACTTACACACACAAAGACACACAAAGACACACACACACAAAGACACACACACAAAGACACAAAGACACACACACTTACACACACAAAGACACACACACACACACAACGACACACACACACACACACACACACACACACACAAAGACACAAAGACACACACACACACACACACAAAGACACACACACACACAACGACACACACACACACACACACACACACACACACACACACACACAAAGACACAAAGACACACACACACACACACAAAGACACCAAGACACACACACTTACACACACAAAGACACACACACACACACACAAAGACACACACAAAGACACATACATAAAGACACAAAGACACACACACTTACACACACAAAGACACAACGACACACACACACACAACGACACACACACACACACACACACAAAGACACACACACACACACACAAAGACACACACACACACACACACAAAGACACACACACACACAAAGACACACACACTTACACACACACAAAGACACACACACACACAACGACACACACACACACACACACACAAAGACACAAAGACACCAAGACACACACACACACAAAGACACCAAGACACACACACTTACACACACAAAGACACACAAAGACACACAAAGACACACACAAAAAGACACACACACAAAGACACAAAGACACACACAAAGACACATACACAAAGACACACACACTTACACACACAAAGACACAACGACACACACACACACAACGACACACACACACACACAACGACACACACACACACACAACGACACACACACACACACACACACACAAAGACACACACACACACACACAAAGACACACACACACACAAAGACACACACACACACAAAGACACAAAGACACACACACACAAAGACACACACACACACAACGACACACACACACACACACACAAAGACACAAAGACACACACACACACACACAAAGACACACACACACACACACACAAAGACACCAAGACACACACACTTACACACACAAAGACACACAAAGACACACACACACACACACACAAAGACACACACACAAAGACACAAAGACACACACAAAGACACATACACAAAGACACAACGACACACACACACACAACGACACACACACACACACAAAGATACACACACACACACACAAAGACACACACACACAAAGACACAAAGACACACACACTTACACACACAAAGACACACACACACACACACACACAAAGACACACACACAAAGACACAAACACTTACACACACAAAGACACAAAGACACACACACACACAACGACACACACACACACACAACGACACACACACACACACACACACACACAAATACACACACACACACACACAAAGACACAAAGACACACACACACACACACACACAGACACTCCCACAGACACAGGAATCCCAAAAGTTCACCAAAACTCTTATTATACTCACTTTACATTTTTTTTCTTAAACTAGTTGGGAGAGGTACAGTCTTTGATATGATTGGGAACGGCATTCAACATTTTAAGACCCTTGATTTGAAGAGCAGCATTTCTGGTTTGATTAAGTCGAACTCTTGGGAACCGAATGATATCTAGGGGCAGTGTAACAGCACATCATTCTTTTTTTTTTTTATTAGATATGGTATCTCATCCATAAAAAATATTTTGTGGAAAAAAATGGGGTTGACCACCAGCCCGTGGTCAGTGGGGACCCTGTGGTGGACCATCAGCTGGTGGTGGACCATTCATTGGCTTATTAGGCAAATCAGATCTTGAATAGTTTGCCAAATAAGACATCAAATTTTATTTATAACTCCAAATTTTGTATTGGTTATTTTTTAATTAAGGCAAAAAAAATGAAGAGAATCAATTAATTCTTTATGGATTTATATATTTTTCCAAATTTATTGTAAAGTAAAACTTATAAACATTTCTATATAATATAAAATTTTTGATGTTTAAGTTTTGTTAATTTTATAAACATAATTTTATTTATCACAGATATTAAATATATAATATTATTAATTTTATGTATAATTTTTTATTTCTATTTAAAATAAAAAAAACAAAATATACATTTTGATTAAAATATTCATAGTTACTTTATAATTTGAGATAAAATTAAAGAAAACAGAAATAATATTTTCCCCTTTATAGTTAAATTCGATATTTTATATAAAAATAAAACAAACAAAAAGTCACTCAAGGTCATTTTATATATTATTTATTTATTTTATAAACATTTATTTTAAATAAAATTAAAAAAAACTGAAAAAATATATATATATATTCTTTTTATTAAACAAATATTTCATCACTACTTTCATAATCACTACTTCCATATTCTTTGTAGTCGTTACTTGCCTCTGTATCATAATTATAATCTATATTATCACTATTTTCATCATTAATCCATTTGAAGAACGAACAATACATGCCAACTTCAAAATCCCTAAATACAAAATAATAATAATGACTTACAAATGCTAATAACATTATGGGAGTAATAACTTTGCGAATACCAATTTGGATATAATAATATTCATCGAATAATTTAAACCAAGAAGTTGGTAAAATGTTTCCATAAACATCTAAAAATTGTACTTGAATACAACATTTTTCCTGATCATAAAGAATATTCATTGAACCTCGTTCTTTGAAACATCGAAATTTTAAATTTGATATAACAATATGATATTGATTATTTTCCTTATTTGTTATGTTTAAAAAGTATGGTTTATCTCCATATATAAAATGAACTGCATCTTCAATTTTTGATTGTGACATCTCCTTAGGTTTGAAGCTTTTCTTCAGAACAGATAAAATATAATTCCATCGGTAATTTTCATTACAAAAACATTTCCCATATAAATTACATAAGGGATACTCATCATCACTTAATGCACAATAGAGATAGTAGGCAGCCGTTGCTACAAAATTATTACTTTTGCTTATACTCTGAAACAACTCACGTCCTGTATTATCAAAATATTGAACTGAAGGAGGATTGTTTGAAACAATTTTTAGCGATCCAGTATGGTAAGACGAAGGTATACCATCTCCTATTATTTCTTTCTTACATCCATTACAAAATTTCACGTTTAAGATTCTCAAAACCATAATGGACTCTTCCGGTGTTGTTGTGTGTACTGACAAAGACCATATCGGATGTTTTAAATTGTCTCTCCCATATATTCTTTCAAGAAAAGTGGTTACATTTCCTACTGTAAAAAAGGAAAATTTGAATTTTGGTTTAGTCATTTGTTCAAAATAATCCATTCGAAAATTTGTATTACAGAGACATTTAATGCCATAATTTTCAAAACAAGTTGTAACGTTATCATATAACATTATTTTTTCTGTGAGGATTTGTATTTTGAAGATATATATTCTTCCACTAGCTGAGTAATTTTATGAGTGTTGGATACAACTCGTAATATCCGTTTATGTAATGGCTCATCTTTTTTAATATCAGGGAAAAAGAAAATTGGAATATTAATAAATAAAATGTTAATTTTACCACTCCCACTCCCATTTTCTAAGAACTGTGCAACATTATTTATATTAGGAGAGTAATCACAGACTGAATGGGAATCCAATTTCATAATAAATTTCCTTTTCAATTTTATGAGTAAGTATTGTACAAATAATTGTAAGTCTTCTACACTATTATTTTCAAAGGTAACATCATCATCATTCTTATCAACATTATTAATATTATGATGATGATAGTTGGTTAGAACAATTGTTCCTAAAGGTAAAGCAGGAGGATAAAAGTGTAATTTTTTGAAATAAGATAATGGGATTTCTATACTACCATCAGAGTTACATGCAAACATTATTTAGTTTTGTTTTTAATATTGAGTGAATTCATAAATCGATTAAAATTTTTTTCGGTATTTTCGTAATCAATCAAATCAGTCTTGGATACAAATTTTGCCTTTAAAATTACCTTTGCACATCCATGTTCAATATCTTCAAAATTTGAACATGGATATGTTCCTTTATGTATTTCAATATTATTTTTATCAATCTTACACTTCATCCAAATAGATAATTCTTGTTTTTCCTCATCAAAATGGGGATCCGGACACGCTGTACACGGAAAATGTTTATTGTCATGTAAGTTAGTATACATAGGACCGCAGTTACATAGACCATTAGAATAACCTGGAGTTGTAATTACACCAGATGGTAAATGTACCAGACAAGGATCGCGGAAACAGGCTGAACGTGAGATATCTGGATTAGAAATATATCCAGGGGAACATCGACATATATATTTTTCTTGTTCTTTTAATGGTATAAAAAAGTCTTGGGGGGTCATTTGAGTAAGGTCCACTACTTCATCCTGCCCATTGGTAATTTTAACCAAAGTTCCTCCTGGTTCACATGCAGTTAATCTATTTGTAGTTGCGTTATAAAGACCTGGTAGGTAGGATTTACACTTCCATCGATCTTCTTCAAATGAATACTGTAGAAAACCCCATACTGGGTCACAGAATTTTTCTTCTGGTTGTTTCCAGACAGTATGTGCATCCTGGTTTGAGGATTCCACCTCCATAATAATATTTTATATTGCTAGTAGAAGATGATATAGGTATTACGACCTTTTCTAAATAACGTCCACATTTACGGCCCCCAAGTTTTTGACAAATTTGATTGTCATGTGACTGAGAACTATCTACTTTTAAAATCATTCCCTTACATTTATTGATTTTAATGTCATTATTGTTATCATATTCATTATAATTTAGCCAACCTTGTAGATCAATAAATTCGTGTCTTTCTTCAAATGCAATTTCTTCAGCTTCAAGTCCCTCTTTAATACTTTGACGTAAAAAACTATGAATGTAAAAACGATCAGTAATATAAATAAAATTAAAAAATATAAAAAAAGGATAAAAACTATAACCGGAATTTGAAGAAAATACTGGTATGTCGAAGAAATCATTTTTGGTTTTTATTTAAGAGAAAATTTAGGAGTTTCTCAGTTGAAACTCTTTTATTACAATTTGTGGAATAACAGTGAAAACGATGACGATGAATATAAAGTCTACCTGAAGGTGTACGAGATTTACCATGAACTTCATGAAAAGGACAAAAAATATTACATTGCCATTTTTGGTTCATTGCTAAGAGTTCATTATATGGCTCCTTACATAATAATTCAGCACATTTTTGTGTAATTATCTCTGAGTTTTTTTTTTAAATTGTTTAATTTTTGGTTGATGCAGCGATCGTTTTAAAACCAACCTAGGACGACTAATTACATTTCCTCCTAAATTATTATTATTATTATTATTATTATTATTATTATTATTATTATTATTATTATTATTATTATTATTATTATTAATAAATATTTCAAAAATATTATTTCTAGTGGATAAGTGTCCCTGTTTAATTTCATTGATACTAGTAAATTCTATTGAAGTCTCAATACATCGATATATGAATGAAACACTCGCCATATTGGTACATGATCCTTATCACTAAACAATAGAGAGAGAGAGAAAAGCTTACAAGATAATATAAAGGATATTGTAGAATCAGAGAACCTATATATGTCAGAAGTAAAATATTTATCGTGCAAATATGATCGGCGCACGTCACTGAATTCTGCCAAGCCAACTACAACAGTATTTTTCTTCAAATTCTTGTTACCAATTTTCATATTTTTTTTTTAATATTCTATAATTTTCTTCATATTGCTGATCCTTTGTACATACATAAGTCTTTTAAGAGGGACTGGAAGCTGAATCCTCCTATTATTATTTATTATTGAAACTTGACATAATGGCTGACGAGCCTTATTACCAAAAGAGAGTAAGACAAAAGTTTACAGATATTATAAAGTATATTGAAGAATCAGAGAACTTAATTATAGCTGTACCATCAGAAGTAAAACAATTTGAAGAGCTGTTAAATTCTTGGGTATTATATTTACCTAATCTCCAAAATGTTGTGGTAAAGAGAGGAAATTGTAATAAGTGTTGGTACCAAAGTGAGAATAAAAAAACACTCACTATTTTTAGGTCACCTTTCGAAATAATTATTAAGCAAAATGATATAAAAGTTAGCTCTTCGTTTCTTATGAAAGATGTAATATTATTATTAGTAGAAGCTATTCAAAAAGAAAAGAGAAATATCCATGTATATTGGGATTAATTAATAACAAATATGATAAATTTATATACATTTTTTATAAACATTAAATTTAATTTAAATTTCAAATAACATTAAGTATTATATCAAATTTTGGAATATAAAAACCATTAACTAATTTCAAATATATTTCATTGGAAAATATTTCACATTCATTATTATAGAATAAATTTAGAATATTGTTATATGTTACATTTGAATTTTTATGTTTATTTATAATATCCCAAACTTTTAAAATATGAAATTCCGTCTTATCAATATATAACGGATCTATTTGTAGATAAAAATCAATTTCTTCAGTATTTTCGAGGAATTCACTCATTTTTTTAATATATATTAAAAAAGACATGATTATTCACTGCTATTCCAAGGAGTATAACTTCAACTAAATTAATGTGAAACATCAACTTAAACTAAAATTTCAAATGTTGATATTAACATTCAGTGATTATTTAAGACACCAGCTAGCTCTAGTAGCCAATGTGATGAACCAATTGGCTTATAATGTCAGGTGTGAATAATTTCCTATAAAAATTTGTAAAAATACACTTATATATGTCGATTGAAAAATTTGCTTTAAGGTTGTTAGAGAGGTTCAAAACCTCTTTATCCTCATAGGATGGGATAATCTTAAATATTTTGGCTAAGTTAACATTAGGAATAATATATAAAATTCTTTTGAAAATTTCAAAAAAATCATGTGATGATCCCAAATATATCCTTACATTAGCAAAAGTAATAGTACTTTGCTTGGCTTGAAACTCAAAGTGCATATCTTTCGTTTCAAAAGGGTCAAAGGTTAAAAAAAAGTTACATTTATTTTGACATGGCTTACTCCTTAAAATCCTTTCTTCAGGAGTCCTGAGAACGGTTGGTAGAGTGATACACAGCCTATCAGGTGGTTCCAGTTCCTTAATTGCTTCGCCATATCTCTGGGCATCTTCTTTTCTTATTTTTTTTGTGTGTAGAAAGATAGGTCGACATAAATGACGACGACGAGGGCGGCGTTGAGGAACTTTTGTCATCTACAAACGAAATGAAACAAATAAATAACTACGTTGTGTGTTTGTTAGTCATTATTTGTTTGGTAATTGAAGGGGCTGGGCCGGGTTAAGTCTTAGAGAATAAGGAGGAGAAGGAGAAGGAGGAGGAGGAGGAGGAGGAGGAGGATGGGAAGGAGGAGGAAAAGGACGAGAAGGAGGAGGAGAAGGAGGAGGAGAAGGAGGAGGAGAAGGAGGAGGAGGAAGAGGAGGAGGAAGAGGAGGAGGAGGAGAAGGAGAAGAAGGAGGAGAAGGAGGAGGAGAAGGAGGAAGAGAAGGAGGTGGGGATTGGGAACTTTTAAAAGTCATAGAAATTGTACTGGAAAATTTATCTAGATAACTAATTGGAGGAGGAGAAGGAGAATGAGAATGAGATGGTGGGTGTATTGTGGCAAGGAAGGAAGATTGATCTAGAGAAATTAGAGGAGGAGAGTAAGTAGGAGTCCAATTAAAATCTTCATCCGTCATTTTTTTTTCCATATTTTCAGTTTCCAGTAACTCGGAAAAGGACATGCTTCTTTTCCTTGTATCCTGAATTTCAGAATCTGGATCTATAAAAAAAAAATAAAAAATAAATAAATAACCAGCTATGGCTAGGAAAATCTTTTGCTCTGATTTTTCATTTTATAGCCACCACATCTGTCCTGAGTTTCGGACAAGGAACTCGGCAGTTATACACTTGAATTGATCCTATGAAGTATGTATGATAATCCCCATTCTGTATCGCAAAGACTACAAGACTATGGCTAATAATACATTATCTCTGTGAATGGCTTCCAGGGTCACGGCACCTTAAAAACAGAAAAGACTTGCAACTCACCTTTTACTTTACTGGAGAAATCTCTTGCTAAACCCTTAGAGAGGTGATTTATAGTAGGGACCCCATGGTCCATACTGTTGGGTGTAGCAGGGACACACTGATGTGTGTGGAACCTCGAGTCCTTTAATATTTATACCCTGACAGGATGGGACTCTCCCGGATGGAGGCAGGGGGGTGGGGGAATTCCGTTGAGACCACTAGAACGCACAACACCACCCTGACACATCGAAATAATACTCTTACCTTTTAAAAAAATGAATACAATTTCACGAAAGATATTTCTTCTTGTTTTGTTATCAGTACGAGTAATAGTTAGTCACAATCCCCATTTATATACTGAATGTGCAGTCAACGAAAATGGAAAAAGATTGACAATATTTGAAGATTCAATTAAATTTTGGTTTGTAAGAAATAACCTCAATTTTATAATATCTATTTATTACGATAGAAATTTAAATGAATTATTAGGATATAATAATACAGAACAACATAAATGGTTAAATGCAGAGTTAAAATTTGGGAATGTTTCACAACTATTTATATTAAATAAATTTCAATTACCAATGAAAAGACGACTGAATCAAAACACAACAAGTAAATTAATAAGAAGATTTGTAATATTTAGCCATATCAATATTCTTCTAGGTTGCCCTCAAGGCTGGCCATACAGAAAATTATCATCATCAATGAAATATGATTTACAAATTGCTGCCTCAGGTAACGAAGAGGAATATCTTATTCTGACGCCCTTAGCAGATACCTATGTTAAGTTTTCAATAGATGGTCAAAGAAAGACACTATGTTTGGATCACAGTCATTCACAAATAAAGGTTGTGAATAATGTTAATAAATTATCAGAAAAGTGTGATACCTTAAATAGAATGTCGTCTGTTGTTATCAAATTTGTGTACGATGAGAATAATATTAAAATATTGGATGAACAAGATAGCATTCTTGACAATATAACAACATATAATAATAAGACTCGTCCTATACTTAAAGTTCTTCAAGAAGATTTAAATGGGACACTCTATATAGCACAGTGTATTGGTAATTGTAAAAAAAGTATTGATTTGCATGCTATTACCTATAGGCATCAATATTTGTTTTGAGTATAATAATAATTATAATTTCAGTAAGTTTATTAATTATTCAATTATATTATATTATATGTGTTAAAAGTAAAAAAAAAAAAAAAAAGGCAGGAAGAAATAGGAGAGTATATTTCATACGAACTTCCCGAACCACTTTAAACTAAAATTTATGTTAATAAACATCAACATCCCATCAAAAACTGAAACTATTTCTTTATCAATGTCTAATGTATCAAAAAATGCCCCAAACCCAAAACCCAAAACAACCATTGGAATTTAAAACACAATTCTTGAGATAATCCAACATGATTTGATTGATGTGTATAGTTAATCTGGTATACTAATAACGGTGTTTCCTCTTTGAAAAGAAACGATCTAGTACTACTTACTATCGGATATATATAGCAAATATCTTCATTTTTACTAAAAGTTCGGCTTGAAAAGAAAGAATTCAACAATGTTAAGTTAATAGGAAGTGCACACTGGTTGTTTTCTACTTTACGTATTTCTACTCTACTTATTCCTTTAAAGAGTAGAATTTCTTTAGTATGTTGAATACCACGATTCAAATGACAAATTATTCTTCCCTCTAATGTTTCCAAAGGGTTATTTAATTTAATCTTAACCGTGGTCATTTTACATTCATATATTTTACATCCTATATAGTATTTATTAGGATCTGGAAAAGTTTCGTATAATAAGCGTCCCTCTGTTTCTTCATTTATATCTACATTTATAGTTAATTTTGGATATAAGAAATAAGAGTATGTATAACATGCACCACATGTTATTGAAAATGAAATATTATAAACAGTTGGGATCATTACTATTTCTTTAAATAATTTTGTTTTTGATTGTTGATGTCTTGTTTGCCATGTAGGATGGAATGGGTCATTTATAAATGTCATGTATGGAGTTTTAATAGATAATGGAGCCCATGGAATTATAGAATGAGCAAAACAAACAGTAGTAATTTTTCTTATGGTCAATATTAATAATAATACTAATAATTGATTCCAATCCATTACCTTAATTTATAGGATTAATGACTTTGATTTTCTTGGTCGCACACTTCTTTATATATATATATTTTGGGAGGATATTGCTCCTGTTTATTATGCAAATCGAACCTTAAATAGTTGGCTTTATTGATGTGTGTTATTAAACCAAAACAACCGTATACCCCAAAAACGGAAAACAGCAAGTAATTATTAATTATTATTATATACGTTTATGTTTTGGGGGCTTTGATGTTCTGCTGGATCGATTTTAATGTTTTTAAAAGTATAATAAAGGCTTGATTAAGTCCAGGTGGGGCATTCAGGGTTAAATAAACTTTTTCCCATTTGTTCAATCTCGTGTTGTCCTTTGCCTGGTTGGCACATAGCTAATTCTACCTGTTAACAGGTAGTGGATTTTTTTTTTATATTTATTCATTATAAAAGGATATAGATATTTTTTATTAGGTAAGATTACAATTATGATTTCAATCCATACCCCTAAAATGAAACTTGCCAGCTACATAATTGGTCAAGCAAGAGGATCAGCTGCCATTTGTGGAGAATATGCCTCTGCTACATTAGGCGTGTTGAACAATTATAAAGATATTAAAATATATTGCCTCATTGGGAAGGACTGGCTTGTTGATAAACTTTCAAACTTCATTCCCATCGAATATTCAGGTTATACACTTGTAAAAAATGAAAAAACAAAAAAAGGAGGGTTCATAGCAATCGCTGAATTAATACATCCGGAAGATGTACTAGTATTGATATACTTTATTGAGTCTCCGTCAATACGAGTATTGCTACCTAAAAACTACATTATATGGAAAGAACAAATTACATCAAAGTTCACAGTTGCAAATGGTACCCTCGACAATGGAGAACCTCCCAACTTTTCCGATATTGTTGGGAGATTTTATGAAGAAGTAATAAAAACTATGGATACTGATGCCGAAAGATGTGGAATTTTTCCTTCATTTAAAACAGATCAAAAAGTTTGTAAATTGTATCCAGTAGATCTAAGGTTGACATTTATTCATCCCCGTTTTGAAATTAAAAGGAAACGAAAAATCTGTGAGTGGTTTAATGAAGATGAGTATAATATTCCATTTCTTTCAATATTCGAGAGGTTAAAAATACCTGACCTTTGTAATGCTTCTTCAACGACATTACATGAAAGGGAAGGTACTGCAAAGAGGACTATAAAATGTAAATTACAAGGCAAGAAAATTCCCATTGGTCTCTGTGTACCTTCGCTAATATTATACAAATTTGGTTATAAAAGGGCTGAAATATTGAAAGAGCCTATAACCTTAGGCGTAATGGCTTTAGGAACCAGTAATCAGAATATGGACGAAAAAACTTATGTCATGGGAGCCTTAAAGAAAAGATGGAGTTGTACTCGCAGGAGGAGTGGGCAAATAAATAGGTATCCACAGTATGTAAAGTGTTATGAGCCAGTTGGTCTCGTATATGAGTCTCAGATATTTGATAGATTCAGTCATAACCTAATTGATGGTTATATAATATCAAATAATGATGACCAATACTTATTCAGCCCATATGTCTGTCTTGGGTTACTGACTCGAAATATCAAAATCCTTCCTGTCATATATACTCATTTGCTATTCCCCAGAGGAAACGTTTTTGTAATTCAGAAGTCTGATGTAATCTGGTGTGTTCTCGGAAATTGCAAAGTGGCTCCTCCAAATACTATAGTTAATTGTATGAATGACCTCTAATTTTTTATAGGCTTTAGGGGACGTCGCACTTGGCCTACAACTTTTATGTTTGTTTAAGTTAATTTGTTTATATTTGAGTTAAAACGAATTAACTTAAATAAACTAACACAACAAGAAAATCACTCTGCCTTATTAGGCAAATGAGGTCTTTTTTGCATAGTGGCTGAGAAGTACGTTCTATGCCAGAGAACAAACGTCTCGGTCTACTGTGCAAGAAAGACCCCATTTACCTAATAAGGCTGAGTTCATTAGATTATTTTTAGTCTCCTCACCTGTGTTCTATACTCTGTCAGAATCAATCAAAATAACAGTTTGTGAACTGGTAATAAATAATAAGCCCAAATACAAAATATAATTCTTTACTGATGAGTATTTAAACCAAACCAACCATATATATATTGAAAAACGAGCGAAACGGCATTTTACTTTTTGGTGCTATGAGTTTTTACATAAATTTTCATTATGCCGGCATTTTTTGGTACATTTCTGATTATTTCTTTTGCAAATACATCTATGATTTAAACAAGATAAAAGTTTACAGTGGCATACTAATTGTTTCAAGTGCCTATTATCACTGAGAAAGTAATTTGATTGTCTACGAACAATCTCACGAAGCCCAAGTTGTTGATTCTTATTAATTTCGTTTGGCATTATTCTTTCGATTGTTTTATCAAAATCGTTTCTTGATAGATATTGGTTAATTGTTCCAAATTTTGTAGCTACACGATATAAATCTCTTTCATTGTCTATTTCGATGATAATTCCACTGATTGTTCGCATTCCTGTTTTGTTTTCCCTATCTTCTTTAGGTATTATCACATTAACAGTATCATATAGGCTAACAGGTGTTACATTTGCCGATGACAATTGTAACATTTTTGAGGCATTAGTTATCTGACGCTCATAAACTTTGCTTCTAATAGTTCCTAAATTTTCAATATGTAAATTATATGAATCGTTATTTACTTCAGAATTATTATTATCATTAGGTTTACCATCTTCTAAATTACATAATCTTCTATTTATTATTAGTTTAGGCGGCAGCACAATACCAGGTGATGATGGTGTTGGTGGTGATAATATAGGGGGTAATGAAGGTGGCGGTATTTGTGGCAGGGATAATATGGAAGTAGAGGCAGTTGTAGCACCAGCAGCAACAGTAACAGTAACCTCCTCAACCTCATCAAAAATTATTTCTTCCATGTCTGGCAACGGTGAAGAAATCTGATGCAGCAGCGGACTTGATGATGACAGGGAATACTGCAATTATATAAAAAAAAAAAAAATTTAGTATACAGAAATTAATTGAGGACTCTTGTTTTCCAAGGTTGAACTGAAAACAAAACCAATAAATATTAAGGAATTTTACCTTTGCTTCTTTGCCTCTTTTTTCTTCATCCTCTTTGTCTTCTTCTTCTTCTTCTTCTTCATTGTCATCATAGTGACAGTTATTGAACAATTGGCTATATATTGAGGGCGAAAGACGAATCTTCATAACTATTGGCGGTTCTATACCAAAAACTGCCTTGTAAGGCGATATGCCAATTCCACGTGAATATGCTGTGTTTTTGGTGAATTGCACAAAGGGAAGTCCAGCTGACCAATCTCGCGTTTGATTCTCACACATCCAACTGCCAAGCATTTTGATTACATCCCCATTCGCACGTTCAATGCTCCCTTGGCTCTGTGGATGACGAGGTTTGCTATTAATGAGGAGCATGTTGGGCCACATTTCGTTTTTTATCTCTTGAATGACCTCTGCCACAAATTCACGGCCGTTATCGCTCTGCAGAATTCGTGGGGCTCCCAAGAGAGCAAATATATCGAGTAAGTGGCATGCCACTTCAATCGCCCGTTTACTGCAAAGAGCTCGTAAAACCGAAAACTTTGTTAAATGATCCTGATAATGTAAAATATATTTATACACACATCCTCCTTCTTTTTGCATATTTATTAAGTCCATTTGTCCTCGCTCCGCAAAACTGGTCGATACAATGGGCCGTATTACCCCCTTTTTTCGTCGAGGAAGTCGTTTCAAATTGCATATGTGGCAGAGTGAAATAAAGAGTTTCACCGATTGTTGAGTGACGTTAGCGATAGTTTTACTTGCTTCAAAATAAGTTCTTTTTTCTCCTCCGTGACAAACTGCTCTGTGTGCATCATAAATCGTATCATACAATTGCCCTTGATGTATGAAACCACGACACATCCGGCCAGGATCAGCTGTTGTTGTTCCTGTTGTTGTGGTTGTTGTTGTTACAGCCGTAGTAGAATGACGATTGTCACTGGTCAGTTTACGCTTGGTCCCCCACTTCATTCTTCGTTCAGTTTCGTCGATGGTTACTAAGACGTCATCCCCAAATAGATTTTTGACATCATATCGAGACAATAGATCATATTCATGAGATGTCTTTGTAGTCAGTTTCAATTTAGCATTTTTGACTTCCTCGATGTATTGGGCTAATTTTTCTCGAGTGAAAATTTTCCGGCTTCCATGCCCACCTTTTTCCAACATTTGGCTAATTTTTAATTCAAATTCCTTTTTTTGTATCACCTCTTCTTCTCTCTCACACCCTTCATTAACTTTTTGTCCCAAAGGTAAAGACGTGGATGATGAAGGTAATGGTTCTTCATCAACACTAGTATCGTTATTATCACTTCTTTCTTGTTGTTTCTGTCCACATGTTAATGGAGAGGAAATTGTAGGTGTGTCCTCCATGCTGGAGCAAAATCGACTGACTCTGATATTAACCCTCACACACTGAATATTTTATATTGACCAATCACTGGCAGGCTTTCTTGGTTAAGCTGGCAGTTTACAGTTTGTGCTTATTTGACTAAATTATTCCATTGTTGTTACATTCTAGGTCAATTATTTCAAGTTTCCGTTAAAATGTCAGTGTCATCAATATCTAGCAAAATTATTATAATACTTTGCCTAATGGGCAGAGTGCACTTATTGTATGTGGAAAAAAAAAAAAAAAAAAAGGAACTAGACTAAAATTTAATTTATTGACTATCATCAATTCAATGTGTGTGTTGCGGGTTACAAACAAAAAATCAGTGTAGCATCATACCCTCCCTGAGAGAGTGAAATATCATCAGTTCAATGTGTGTTGCTGGTTACGAACCAAAAAAATTCAGTGTAGCATCATACCCTCCCTGAAAGGGTGGAGGGAGGTGTTAAACAATGATAGGGTTAATTACCAATGTTTAAATGTGGTTTGGGGAAGTTGGTTGACGGTTAGCCAATTTCCTTAACTCTCAAAACTTAGCTGATGTTCTTCTTTATGTTAACGACCACTTGTATATCTTCCTTAAGTATGTTAACTATAGCCTGAAGTGCATCCTGCTGCCATTTTAGGTATTGTGATATATCCTGCACTTTGTCAACAACCAGTCCATACCGTTGGGCTCGCTGAAAACTACCAGGCTTTATAGACTGAGCCATTAGTTCATTCAAACATCCCTTGAGGTCCTGCAGCTGCATATACAAGTTTTCTAATCGCAGTCGAATCTGATCCTCTATTTCTTCTAGTGGTAGATTTTTTTCCTTTCAACCTCTTGTGCTGACACCAATTTTAGAACTCAGCGCATTATATTTGTCTGTTTCAACTTAAAATTCTGAATGGTAACTTTAATTGTCGTCTGCATACAACTTAATTGTCTTATATCATCCATAATATTCTTCATACTATTATGAATTTTATTGCCATATTCTTCTTGATACTTGAACTGTTTCTGTAATTCCTGAAATCCCACTTTTACAACAGGTATCAATTTCTTTGGGTCGGGATTTTTTTGCTTGCCCAGTTCCCACAATGCTGGATCAATTCCTATAAACAATAAATAATTTATTTTAATTTTTAATTCCACAAATGTAGGTACAATAAAAAAATACCCCGTAATATCTTCACTTTTGTCATTATGTCACGATGCCAATCCTGATCTCAAAAGCTTCATAGAAGGTTGTAACAGAACCCATGAGCACCACACCAGAAATAAATACAGTTTTGATATTCCTAGAGTACGACTAAATCAAACCAGAAATGCTCTACAAATCAAGGGGCCCAGAATGTGGAATGACCTTCCCAACCATGTTAAAGACTGTACCTCTCTCAACCAGTTTAAGTTAAAAACGAAGCTATACCTAATAAATTCCATGTAACCCACCTTACCCCCCTGTTGTCAACCCATGTATATTTTTTGTTTTTTTGTTTTTCAAATCAACGCTGTTTGAATGTAATTTTCTGTAATAATTTGTAATTGTATTTGTGCTGCTTTTTCAACAATGTTCCCCCCCTCTTTTACCTCTATTTTTTATATGTACTCATCACATCTTTTCTTATTACCCATTAGTTTTAAGCTGTAGTCATTAATGTTTTTCCTGCCCGAAACGCTTTGCGTAATAGTGGCTTTAGGCATTGTATGTACTAGCTCTATCTATAAAGCCAACAAACTTTGTAAATCTCTTTATGTATGTACCTTACCTAAATAAAAATTATTATTATATTATTATTATTATTATAAGTAGATGGATTGGTCATATCAAAATCATTTACCTCTTTGCGGTGTATCAAGATATTTCTTCATTTGTTGTTCAGTTAAAGTCAACATTGGAATAATCTGTTCAATAAACAAATTCTGAAACAGAAAAAGTAGGCATTTTTGTCTCTGTCTGGCTATCTACCTGCCTGTCTATCAAAAAACGTTCCATTAATAATGTCCCTTTTAAGCTAATTTGATTATTTAAGCCAACCTGATATCAAATCCCATTAAATAGATTGGTGCAAGCTATAATAAGGCTTACTTAGGCTTACCTTAAAAATTGGATTGTATGATGCTCTTAACATATGACTAAAGGTGTCAGTGGTAGATGCACGTTGAATCTCTCCTAGAAGGTATATTATAATATAGAGCAGTTTGCATAATACCATACTTGAAATCATTTTTTATGAAAATTATTATTAGGGAAAACATTATAAAATCTTTAAATTCTTTTACCATTAGGAAAAACTTGCTGAATGTAAAATCTGAAGTTCGTTTTGTTTGGTACTTCAGCAGCAAAAATTTTATTAACAACAACTTCATTACCTCGGAATAATAGACTCAATGCTGAAATAACTTCCTGTTTGTAGGCCCTGGAAGAATAAAAAAACATTTTTTAATGTTCCCGGATCCTAGTCATATTTAACACTGAAAAATTATTAGAATATTATACAAGTATATGATTATTAATTACTTACTCCACTTCTGAAAGGCCCCTTCCAATTATAATTTGCACAATACCATCTTCATTACGATAATTGGGAATTTTTGTATAGCAAACTACTTTGAAACGACAATATGGATTTTCAGATATGAACTCTACAGGTGACATATTGGACGAATAATAACCTGGAATAAAATTCATAAAATTATACTTTATTTTAATTATATACATTTTACAATATTATAAACAACTAGTCAAATCTACTAAGTTTTCCATAATGGTTTACTCACTACCTCATCGAAAAAAAATAAAATCCACATATTTACCTTTACCAAACCCCCAAAAAGCTTGAAGTTGATTCCACTTTCGCAAGACCTCATCATTTTCATTATTGAAGTAGGAAGGAGCACAGATTGCAATATGTAATGCCATTGATGATGAGCCCGGTTGTTGGTGAAGCATCTGAAACTGATGATTGCCCCTATTTGATTCGACCAGTGAAATAAAAACAATGTTCATCGAATCCTCACACATTATGGTGAAACCATTTAACACACCATCTCACCAAATGACCTACAACAGATCACAATTGCCTTATGTTTGTAAATATATATTAATTTAACTAGTCAGTGGTATGAAGAAAACATTCAATAAAACATATCACTAACTAGTACAAATCAATAAATATCAAGCGACAGGCCTCCGTTGCAGAAATAGGAAAGCGTCTTTTCTTCACAGAAGTTCGTTTGTCAAATATTATGGAAAAAACAAAACAAAAAAAAACACTTCAATCAATATCATAATGCGCTTCTGTTGATAGGTCGAATTAAAAATTTTAACAATAATATATATCCAGCAGACAACATTGAGTTAACAACCACACTTCTTTTTGGCAAGACGAAACTTTATAGTTGATCTGGTGGTTTTCAGTCTATGACAAGCAGGCAACCCACAATCATCATTAACACATGAAGACACATGTGTATGCAAGAGGGTTGAATATAAGATTAACACCGAACAATGTGGATGTCTAGAAACTACTACATGATGACGAACTCGGCGAAACATTAGACAAATCGGGGTACAAGTTTTTTTTTGACATGATGCACTGTGGGCAAATTCATACAGCAACACATCGGTTCCATCGTGGTTAGCAAACCATTCTAATATTTGTAATAAACTTTGAGTATTAATTTCACAATAACGTTGTTTTTTTTATATAGTCTCAGGCGTTATATTAACCAACTTTCTCAAAGCCACATTTTCATCATTGGAATGGATATGGTTTTCTATTTTAACAATAATAGACTTGCTAGTTGAAGTAGTATCTTTTTTCTCTTTTATCATCTTCTCTTCGGCTCCCTCACTGATATCGCTAATATCATCCTAGAAAGATTAGATTTGATCACAAATGCACCTGAGACATTATTTATTTATTTATTATAATATAGTGTCCAAAGCTTCATCATGCTTATCATAAAATAACTTTTAGGTACTTACACCACAAGATTCCTTGGATAGCTCCATTACACAGTAGCCCGTATTACTACTGAACAGGATTCTGGCATACTGGTTGACTGGACTGGATACGGAGGCTCTTATATATTGTATCACCGGCATATTGCATGGAACTTAATGTAATGATTCATTTCTCTCTTTGAATTATATTCATTGGTGAATATAAAATAGAAAAGTTGATTCAATGGCGATAACCAAACTTGGTGTTTACATCGGACGATAGTAGCACTGCTTGGTAATCATGTGATATGTTGATATTTTATAAAGAAGATTATGGTTTTGTTATTATGTCCATAATTACATACCTCATATTTTGTAGTCTTGTAATTAGTGGAAAGAGAGAATGTAAGGTATTTAATTCATTATTCATCAAGTCAAAATATAAATATGATAAGTAAAATAGTAAAAGATAATAGATATATATTTTTATTTTTATATTAAATTATTTATATTCTATATAAAAAAACATGTTCTATTCCATCCATCAACTAATTAACTAAAAGTCTGAATCTAATGTAAAAACACTGTATTGATCTGAATTCATTACACCATATTTTTGATATTCACTTACTTTTTTTTCAAAAAAATTAGTTTTCCCTTCTAACGAGATATTTTCTATAAAGTCAAATGGATTTTCTACATTATAAAGTTTCTTAAAACCGAGTTCAAAGAGAAGTCGGTCAGCCACAAATTCTATATACTTCCCCATTAGATCACAGTTCATACCAATAAGTTTGATTGGCAAGGCATCTGTTAAAAATTCTTGTTCAATCTTCACAGCATTATCAATGATAGAATATACATATTTCTGATCAGGCTTATTAATCAAGTACTTAAATATCAAGCAAGCAAAATCTGTGTGTAACCCTTCATCTCTAGAAATCAGTTCATTACTGAAGGTTAGACCTGGCATTAAACCACGTTTTTTTAACCAAAATATTGTAGCAAATGAACCACTAAAGAAAATACCCTCTACTGCAGCAAAGGCAACAATGCGTTCGGCATATGTTGCCGTTCTATTGGTAATCCACCTTAGAGCCCAATCAGCTTTTTTCTTAACAGCTGGCAGCGTTTCAATAGCATTAAATAATCTGTTCTGCTCCTGTAAATCTTTTATGTATGTATTAATAAGTAAACTGTACATTTCATTGTGAATATTTTCCATGGCAATCTGAAAACCATAAAAACACCTCACTTCTGGTATTTGTACTTCTTGGCAGAAACGTTCAACAAGATTTTCATTGACGATACCATCTGATGCGGCAAAAAATGCTAGAACATGTGAAATGAAGTGACGTTCCTCTTCATTAAGTTTCTGTTCCCAATCTACAATATCCTTTGACAAGTCTACTTCTTCAACTGTCCAAAATGATGCTAGCGCCTTCTTATACATTTTAAAGATATCATGATTTTTAATTGGGAACAATGTAAAACGTCCTGGATTTTTAATCAAAAAGGGTTCAATCATCTGAAAAAAATATATAAATAAATAAATAAAATATTTATTTTAACATTGTGTTCACTATCATAGCATAATAAACGAATGAAATTATTGAATTTTGAGTAAAAAAGAGATTAATTTACTACGTACATGTTCTTCCATCCTATATTTTATGTAAACTAAAATAGGTACACATACATATATATATATATATATATATATATATATATATATATATATATATATATATATATATATATATATATATATATATATATATATACATACATATACATACACACACACATATATATTCTTTTCTTTGACACGCTTCCCAATGAGCAGTATCCATTATAACACCAGGCAGTAATACTTCCTATGTTTTGAAGGCATGCCAATTGAACCTGATTGTGACTCACTGCTGCGTTTGTTGCTATTTACTTCAGTAACAGTATATTCACTCTCTGGGAGAACTTCAGAAGGGTATATAGGGGGTATTTCATTGTTCCAAGTATCAAGTAGATTTGCTCTCAATTTTTCGGAATTGATACTCCCTATATCTTCTGTTAAAATATTTAAAGATTTTAAATGATTAATACTAATGTCTGCAAATTCATATGAAAGATACTTATATACCAATACATAATTTCGTTCCCAGTCATTCATACTTAAAATAATCTTAACATCTTCAAAAGGTTTTAAATTAAAGTTTTCCACTTTATTTATTGAGGGCCAAGTAATTGAAGCACATTTTATAATAATTATTTCACTGTTTTGAAGATCAATTAATACGTCGGCAAATGTTTTTCTTACATTTATCGATGAAACATTATCTAATATAAGTAAAAATGAATTTTCCACTAAATGATACAAGTTGATTGTTGGATTAAAGTTTTGTAAAAATTCCACTTTTATTTTTAAATTATTTCTCCATATGACAATTTTATCCCACACTTGAATTATATTTTTGGGGTCTGTTAGTATTATAACAGAATATTTTCTGGGGTAGATTTCATATTGCTTTTTCATGGTTTCCAAAAAAAAAAAAGCAACTGCGCCACCCTTGCTGACAGTTGGGATCTTGAAGAACAAATAGAACCAATATCACCATCACTTTATAATTATCTGAAAATGATAAAAAAAAATAGTTCTTTGTATATTATTAGCTCATAAATATATAAAGATGTGTTGATACAAGAGTAGAATGAATAATTTGTTCCACAAGAACAAATCTACATACCTTATTTTTTATATAATTATCTTTTTAGTAATAATATTTAAACAGGTTACTATATCATGCTTTATAGTATTATAAATCCTACATTTTAACCGTGATCCTAAATTTAACCACAGCAAATGGATCACTCATTATATTAATATTTTTTGCCCACATTTTACATTTTATAATATTTTCACCTAGGCTAAGTTTCAATTGAATATTAAGAAGTGGGGCATTATATCCATCTATATGTTCCTTGGTTGGAAAATAATAAACAGGAAAACCTTGCGGAGTATATTTGTTTGGACTATTAACCCAAATATGTGAACAAGATACCCATACACATTTTGGTAACTTATTACCATTAGCAATTGAGCTTTTCTTCATATTTTCACGCAGGCTTGTAATCTCATGATCTGCAGAGGGTGGAAGATCTTCAATATTCTCATATACAATAGGTAAAAAATTGGGAAGATTACGAACAGATAATAAAATTATCGGTGTTAAGGTATTAAAATACCAATTCTCTTTTCTAAATTGATCAAATATGGATGTATCAAATTTACAAAATACATTATTATTTTCATCATTATTAATCGTTGTATCATCATTACAATTAACTGTATTTACATGAGAAATCATATTGTAACCACGATTTTGGTCCATATAATACTTACTTTCAAAGACAACATACAGACCAGCAGGTTTAGTATTAGTTTTTGTAATAAAATTCATTGACAGTTGAGGATGCTGAGTTGAAATTGTTGACCTATTTCTTGAATAATATAAATATATAATTAAAAAGATCACAATTAAAAATATCATAAATATTATAATATATAAGGAATTTAATAGTGACATTATTATTTTATTTTATATAAAAAAATGTCTCTCACATCTAAACTAATAATGTATACTAATGATTATATTATATATAACGAAACAACATTCTTGTTGACTTAGTTGTGTTAGTTTTGATACGACGGTCATCTAGTCAATATGTGGGGTTACCTGCAGGGGTCACGACTATCCTCAGTTCTAATCTACACATGAATAATCTTCCATTTAGACCACCACACAGCTGAGTGGATACGTACATTGGATAGCGTCTTTCACCCTGATACCCCTGTTTCATAGCAGTGCTGTCAGGGGCTGCTTCCTGGGGGTCGAAATAGGACTGGTCCGCGGGGACACTAAATAGTCCCTAAATCATCTCAAGATAATCTCAGGATATTTAGTACATATATATGTCGTACCTAGTAGCCAGAACGCACTTTTTGGCCTACTATGCAAGGCCAAATTTGCCTAATAAGCCAAGTTTTCCTGAATTATTATATTTTCTCTAATTTTTTTCTTATGAAATGATAAAGATACCCATTTCATTATGTATGAGGTCAATTTTTTTTTATTAGAGTTAAAATTAACGTAGATATATGACCGAACCTAACCAACCCTACCTAACCTAACCTAACCTATCTTTATAGATTAGGTTTGGTTAGGTAGTCGAAAAAGTTAGGTTAGGTTAGGTTAGGTAGGTTAGGTAGTCGAAAAACAATTAATTCATGAAAACTTGGCTTATTAGGCAAATTGGACCTTGCATAGTAGGCTGAGAAGTGCGTTCTGGCTACTAGGTACGACATATATATATACATACATATATATATATATATATATATATATATATATATATATATATATATATATATATATATATATATATATATATATATATATATATATATATATATATATATAATATATATATATATATGCGAACAAGCCTGAATGGTCCCCAGGACAATATGCAACTGAAAACTCACACCCCAGAAGTGACTCGAACCCATACTCCCAGAAGCAACGCAACTGGTATGTACAAGACGCCTTAATCCACTTGACCATCACGACCGGACATAATGAGGTGATAGCCGAGGCTATTTGAACCACCCCACCGCCGGCACTCGGATAGTAATCTTGGGCATAGCATTTTACCAAATCACCTCATTCTTTGGGGCACACGTGAGGAACACAAATGCGAACAAGCCTGAATGGTCCCCAGGACAATATGCAACTGAAAACTCACACCCCAGAAGTGACTCGAACCCATACTCCCAGAAGCAATGCAACTGGTATGTACAAGACGCCTTAATCCACTTGACCATCACGACCGGACATAATGAGGTGATAGCCGAGGCTATTTGAACCACCCCACCGCCGGCACTCAGATAGTAATCTTGGGCATAGCATTTTACCAAATCACCTCATTCTTTGGGGCACACGTGAGGAACACAAATGCGAACAAGCCTGAATGGTCCCCAGGACAATATGCAACTGAAAACTCACACCCCAGAAGTGACTCGAACCCATACTCCCAGAAGCAACGCAACTGGTATGTACAAGACGCCTTAATCCACTTGACCATCACGACCGGACATAATGAGGTGATAGCCGAGGCTATTTGAACCACCCCACCTCCGGCACTCGGATAGTAATCTTGGGCATAGCATTTTACCAAATCACCTCATTCTTTGGGGCACACGTGAGGAACACAAATGCGAACAAGCCTGAATGGTCCCCAGGACAATATGCAACTGAAAACTCACACCCCAGAAGTGACTCGAACCCATACTCCAAGAAGCAATGCAACTGGTATGTACAAGACGCCTTAATCCACTTGACCATCACGACCGGACATAATGAGGTGATAGCCGAGGCTACTTGAACCACCCCACCGCCGGCACTCGGATAGTAATCTTGGGCATAGCATTTTACCAAATCACCTCATTCTTTGGGGCACACGTGAGGAACACAAATGCGAACAAGCCTGAATGGTCCCCAGGACAATATGCAACTGAAAACTCACACCCCAGAAGTGACTCGAACCCATACTCCCAGAAGCAACGCAACTGGTATGTACAAGACGCCTTAATCCACTTGACCATCACGACCGGACATAATGAGGTGATAGCCGAGGCTATTTGAACCACCCTACCGCCGGCACTCGGATAGTAATCTTGGGCATAGCATTTTACCAAATCACCTCATTCTTTGGGGCACACGTGAGGAACACAAATACGAACAAGCCTGAATGGTCCCCAGGACAATATGCAACTGAAAACTCACACCCCAGAAGTGACTCGAACCCATACTCCCAGAAGCAATGCAACTGGTATGTACAAGACGCCTTAATCCACTTGACCATCACGACCGGACATAATGAGGTGATAGCCGAGGCTATTTGAACCACCCCACCGCCGGCACTCGGATAGTAATCTTGGGCATAGCATTTTACCAAATCACCTCATTCTTTGGGGCACACGTGAGGAACACAAATGCGAACAAACCTGAATGGTCCCCAGGACAATATGCAACTGACAACTCACACCCCAGAAGTGACTCGAACCCATACTCCCAGAAGCAACGCAACTGGTATGTACAAGACGCCTTAATCCACTTGACCATCACGACCGGACATAATGAGGTGATAGCCGAGGCTATTTGAACCACCCCACCGCCGGCACTCGGATAGTAATCTTGGGCATAGCATTTTACCAAATCACCTCATTCTTTGGGGCACACGTGAGGAACACAAATCCGAACAAGCCTGAATGGTCCCCAGGACAATATGCAACTGAAAACTCACACCCCAGAAGTGACTCGAACCCATACTCCCAGAAGCAACGCAACTGGTATGTACAAGACGCCTTAATCCACTTGACCATCACGACCGGACATAATGAGGTGATAGCCGAGGCTATTTGAACCACCCCACCGCCGGCACTCGGATAGTAATCTTGGGCATAGCATTTTACCAAATCACCTCATTCTTTGGGGCACACGTGAGGAACACAAATGCGAACAAGCCTGAATGGTCCCCAGGACAATATGCAACTGAAAACTCACATCTCAGAAGTGACTCGAACCCATACTCCAAGAAGCAATGCAACTGGTATGTACAAGACGCCTTAATCCACTTGACCATCACGACCGGACATAATGAGGTGATAGCCGAGGCTACTTGAACCACCCCACCGCCGGCACTCGGATAGTAATCTTGGGCATAGCATTTTACCAAATCACCTCATTCTTTGGGGCACACGTGAGGAACACAAATGCGAACAAGCCTGAATGGTCCCCAGGACAATATGCAACTGAAAACTCACACCCCAGAAGTGACTCGAACCCATACTCCCAGAAGCAACGCAACTGGTATGTACAAGACGCCTTAATCCACTTGACCATCACGACCGGACATAATGAGGTGATAGCCGAGGCTATTTGAACCACCCTACCGCCGGCACTCGGATAGTAATCTTGGGCATAGCATTTTACCAAATCACCTCATTCTTTGGGGCACACGTGAGGAACACAAATGCGAACAAGCCTGAATGGTCCCCAGGACAATATGCAACTGAAAACTCACACCCCAGAAGTGACTCGAACCCATACTCCCAGAAGCAATGCAACTGGTATGTACAAGACGCCTTAATCCACTTGACCATCACGACCGGACATAATGAGGTGATAGCCGAGGCTATTTGAACCACCCCACCGCCGGCACTCGGATAGTAATCTTGGGCATAGCATTTTACCAAATCACCTCATTCTTTGGGGCACACGTGAGGAACACAAATGCGAACAAACCTGAATGGTCCCCAGGACAATATGCAACTGAAAACTCACACCCCAGAAGTGACTCGAACCCATACTCCCAGAAGCAACGCAACTGGTATGTACAAGACGCCTTAATCCACTTGACCATCACGACCGGACATAATGAGGTGATAGCTGAGGCTATTTGAACCACCCCACCGCCGGCACTCGGATAGTAATCTTGGGCATAGCATTTTACCAAATCACCTCATTCTTTGGGGCACACGTGAGGAACACAAATCCGAACAAGCCTGAATGGTCCCCAGGACAATATGCAACTGAAAACTCACACCCCAGAAGTGACTCGAACCCATACTCCCAGAAGCAACGCAACTGGTATGTACAAGACGCCTTAATCCACTTGACCATCACGACCGGACATAATGAGGTGATAGCCGAGGCTATTTGAACCACCCCACCGCCGGCACTCGGATAGTAATCTTGGGCATAGCATTTTACCAAATCACCTCATTCTTTGGGGCACACTTGAGGAACACAAATGCGAACAAGCCTGAATGGTCCCCAGGACAATATGCAACTGAAAACTCACACCCCAGAAGTGACTCGAACCCATACTCCCAGAAGCAACGCAACTGGTATGTACAAGACGCCTTAATCCACTTGACCATCACGACCGGACATAATGAGGTGATAGCCGAGGCTATTTGAACCACCCCACCGCCGGCACTCGGATAGTAATCTTGGGCATAGCATTTTACCAAATCACCTCATTCTTTGGGGCACACGTGAGGAACACAAATGCGAACAAGCCTGAATGGTCCCCAGGACAATATGCAACTGAAAACTCACACCCCAGAAGTGACTCGAACCCATACTCCCAGAAGCAACGCAACTGGTATGTACAAGACGCCTTAATCCACTTGACCATCACGACCGGACATAATGAGGTGATAGCCGAGGCTATTTGAACCACCCCACCGCCGGCACTCGGATAGTAATCTTGGGCATAGCATTTTACCAAATCACCTCATTCTTTGGGGCACACGTGAGGAACACAAATGCGAACAAGCCTGAATGGTCCCCAGGACAATATGCAACTGAAAACTCACACCCCAGAAGTGACTCGAACCCATACTCCCAGAAGCAACGCAACTGGTATGTACAAGACGCCTTAATCCACTTGACCATCACGACCGGACATAATGAGGTGATAGCCGAGGCTATTTGAACCACCCCACCGCCAGTACTCGGATAGTAATCTTGGGCATAGCATTTTACCAAATCACCTCATTCTTTGGGGCACACGTGAGGAACACAAATGCGAACAAGCCTGAATGGTCCCCAGGACAATATGCAACTGAAAACTCACACCCCAGAAGTGACTCGAACCCATACTCCCAGAAGCAACGCAACTGGTATGTACAAGACGCCTTAATCCACTTGACCATCACGACCGGACATAATGAGGTGATAGCCGAGGCTATTTGAACCACCCCACCGCCAGTACTCGGATAGTAATCTTGGGCATAGCATTTTACCAAATCACCTCATTCTTTGGGGCACACGTGAGGAACACAAATGCTAACAAGCCTGAATGGTCCCCAGGACAATATGCAACTGAAAACTCACACCCCAGAAGTGACTCGAACCCATACTCCCAGAAGCAACGCAACTGGTATGTACAAGACGCCTTAATCCACTTGACCATCACGACCGGACATAATGAGGTGATAGCCGAGGCTATTTGAACCACCCTACCGCCGGCACTCGGATAGTAATCTTGGGCATAGCATTTTACCAAATCACCTCATTCTTTGGGGCACACGTGAGGAACACAAATGCGAACAAGCCTGAATGGTCCCCAGGACAATATGCAACTGAAAACTCACACCCCAGAAGTGACTCGAACCCATACTCCCAGAAGCAATGCAACTGGTATGTACAAGACGCCTTAATCCACTTGACCATCACGACCGGACATAATGAGGTGATAGCCGAGGCTATTTGAACCACCCCACCGCCGGCACTCGGATAGTAATCTTGGGCATAGCATTTTACCAAATCACCTCATTCTTTGGGGCACACGTGAGGAACACAAATGCGAACAAACCTGAATGGTCCCCAGGACAATATGCAACTGAAAACTCACACCCCAGAAGTGACTCGAACCCATACTCCCAGAAGCAACGCAACTGGTATGTACAAGACGCCTTAATCCACTTGACCATCACGACCGGACATAATGAGGTGATAGCTGAGGCTATTTGAACCACCCCACCGCCGGCACTCGGATAGTAATCTTGGGCATAGCATTTTACCAAATCACCTCATTCTTTGGGGCACACGTGAGGAACACAAATCCGAACAAGCCTGAATGGTCCCCAGGACAATATGCAACTGAAAACTCACACCCCAGAAGTGACTCGAACCCATACTCCCAGAAGCAACGCAACTGGTATGTACAAGACGCCTTAATCCACTTGACCATCACGACCGGACATAATGAGGTGATAGCCGAGGCTATTTGAACCACCCCACCGCCGGCACTCGGATAGTAATCTTGGGCATAGCATTTTACCAAATCACCTCATTCTTTGGGGCACACTTGAGGAACACAAATGCGAACAAGCCTGAATGGTCCCCAGGACAATATGCAACTGAAAACTCACACCCCAGAAGTGACTCGAACCCATACTCCCAGAAGCAACGCAACTGGTATGTACAAGACGCCTTAATCCACTTGACCATCACGACCGGACATAATGAGGTGATAGCCGAGGCTATTTGAACCACCCCACCGCCGGCACTCGGATAGTAATCTTGGGCATAGCATTTTACCAAATCACCTCATTCTTTGGGGCACACGTGAGGAACACAAATGCGAACAAGCCTGAATGGTCCCCAGGACAATATGCAACTGAAAACTCACACCCCAGAAGTGACTCGAACCCATACTCCCAGAAGCAACGCAACTGGTATGTACAAGACGCCTTAATCCACTTGACCATCACGACCGGACATAATGAGGTGATAGCCGAGGCTATTTGAACCACCCCACCGCCGGCACTCGGATAGTAATCTTGGGCATAGCATTTTACCAAATCACCTCATTCTTTGGGGCACACGTGAGGAACACAAATGCGAACAAGCCTGAATGGTCCCCAGGACAATATGCAACTGAAAACTCACACCCCAGAAGTGACTCGAACCCATACTCCCAGAAGCAACGCAACTGGTATGTACAAGACGCCTTAATCCACTTGACCATCACGACCGGACATAATGAGGTGATAGCCGAGGCTATTTGAACCACCCCACCGCCAGTACTCGGATAGTAATCTTGGGCATAGCATTTTACCAAATCACCTCATTCTTTGGGGCACACGTGAGGAACACAAATGCGAACAAGCCTGAATGGTCCCCAGGACAATATGCAACTGAAAACTCACACCCCAGAAGTGACTCGAACCCATACTCCCAGAAGCAACGCAACTGGTATGTACAAGACGCCTTAATCCACTTGACCATCACGACCGGACATAATGAGGTGATAGCCGAGGCTATTTGAACCACCCCACCGCCAGTACTCGGATAGTAATCTTGGGCATAGCATTTTACCAAATCACCTCATTCTTTGGGGCACACGTGAGGAACACAAATGCTAACAAGCCTGAATGGTCCCCAGGACAATATGCAACTGAAAACTCACACCCCAGAAGTGACTCGAACCCATACTCCCAGAAGCAACGCAACTGGTATGTACAAGACGCCTTAATCCACTTGACCATCACGACCGGACATAATGAGGTGATAGCCGAGGCTATTTGAACCACCCCACCGCCGGCACTCGGATAGTAATCTTGGGCATAGCATTTTACCAAATCACCTCATTCTTTGGGGCACACGTGAGGAACACAAATGCGAACAAGCCTGAATGGTCCCCAGGACAATATGCAACTGAAAACTCACACCCCAGAAGTGACTCGAACCCATACTCCCAGAAGCAATGCAACTGGTATGTACAAGACGCCTTAATCCACTTGACCATCACGACCGGACATAATGAGGTGATAGCCGAGGCTATTTGAACCACCCCACCGCCGGCACTCAGATAGTAATCTTGGGCATAGCATTTTACCAAATCACCTCATTCTTTGGGGCACACGTGAGGAACACAAATGCGAACAAGCCTGAATGGTCCCCAGGACAATATGCAACTGAAAACTCACACCCCAGAAGTGACTCGAACCCATACTCCCAGAAGCAACGCAACTGGTATGTACAAGACGCCTTAATCCACTTGACCATCACGACCGGACATAATGAGGTGATAGCCGAGGCTATTTGAACCACCCCACCTCCGGCACTCGGATAGTAATCTTGGGCATAGCATTTTACCAAATCACCTCATTCTTTGGGGCACACGTGAGGAACACAAATGCGAACAAGCCTGAATGGTCCCCAGGACAATATGCAACTGAAAACTCACACCCCAGAAGTGACTCGAACCCATACTCCCAGAAGCAACGCAACTGGTATGTACAAGACGCCTTAATCCACTTGACCATCACGACCGGACATAATGAGGTGATAGCCGAGGCTATTTGAACCACCCTACCGCCGGCACTCGGATAGTAATCTTGGGCATAGCATTTTACCAAATCACCTCATTCTTTGGGGCACACGTGAGGAACACAAATGCGAACAAGCCTGAATGGTCCCCAGGACAATATGCAACTGAAAACTCACACCCCAGAAGTGACTCGAACCCATACTCCCAGAAGCAACGCAACTGGTATGTACAAGACGCCTTAATCCACTTGACCATCACGACCGGACATAATGAGGTGATAGCCGAGGCTATTTGAACCACCCCACCGCCGGCACTCGGATAGTAATCTTGGGCATAGCATTTTACCAAATCACCTCATTCTTTGGGGCACACGTGAGGAACACAAATGCGAACAAGCCTGAATGGTCCCCAGGACAATATGCAACTGAAAACTCACACCCCAGAAGTGACTCGAACCCATACTCCCCGAGCAA
>NC_091151.1:7691616-7729418 GCF_040958095.1 Procambarus clarkii
AGGGGGTAGTGGAGTGTAGGAGGAGGGGTAGTGGAGTGTAGGAGGAGGGTAGTGGAGTGTAGGAGGAGGGGGTAGTGGAGTGTAGGAGGAGGGGTAGTGGAGTGTAGGAGGAGTAGTGGAGTGTAGGAGGAGGGGGTAGTGGAGTGTAGGAGGAGGTAGTGGAGTGTAGGAGGAGGGGGTAGTGGAGTGTAGGAGGAGGGGGTAGTGGAGTGTAGGAGGAGGGGTAGTGGAGTGTAGGAGGAGGGGTAGTGGAGTGTAGGAGGAGGGGTAGTGGAGTGTAGGAGGAGGGGGTAGTGGAGTGTAGGAGGAGGGGTAGTGGAGTGTAGGAGGAGGGGTAGTGGAGTGTAGGAGGAGGGGGTAGTGGAGTGTAGGAGGAGGGGGTGGGAGGAGGGAGGGGGTAGTGGAGTGTAGGAGGAGGGGTAGTGGAGTGTAGGAGGAGGGGTAGTGGAGTGTAGGAGGAGGGGGTAGTGGAGTGTAGGAGGAGGGGTAGTGGAGTGTAGGAGGAGGGGTAGTGGAGTGTAGGAGGAGGGGTAGTGGAGTGTAGGAGGAGGGTAGTGGAGTGTAGGAGGAGGGGGTAGTGGAGTGTAGGAGGAGGGGGTAGTGGAGTGTAGGAGGAGGGGTAGTGGAGTGTAGGAGGAGGGGTAGTGGAGTGTAGGAGGAGGGGTAGTGGAGTGTAGGAGGAGGGGTAGTGGAGTGTAGGAGGAGGGGTAGTGGAGTGTAGGAGGAGGGTAGTGGAGTGTAGGAGGAGGGGGTAGTGGAGTGTAGGAGGAGGGGTAGTGGAGTGTAGGAGGAGGGGGTAGTGGAGTGTAGGAGGAGGGGTAGTGGAGTGTAGGAGGAGGGGGTAGTGGAGTGTAGGAGGAGGGGTAGTGGAGTGTAGGAGGAGGGTAGTGGAGTGTAGGAGGAGGGGTAGTGGAGTGTAGGAGGAGGGGGTAGTGGAGTGTAGGAGGAGGGGTAGTGGAGTGTAGGAGGAGGGGTAGTGGAGTGTAGGAGGAGGGGGTAGTGGAGTGTAGGAGGAGGGGGTAGTGGAGTGTAGGAGGAGGGGTAGTGGAGTGTAGGAGGAGGGGGTAGTGGAGTGTAGGAGGAGGGGTAGTGGAGTGTAGGAGGAGGGGGTAGTGGAGTGTAGGAGGAGGGGTAGTGGAGTGTAGGAGGAGGGGTAGTGGAGTGTAGGAGGAGGGGTAGTGGAGTGTAGGAGGAGGGGTAGTGGAGTAGGAGGAGGGGGTAGTGGAGTGTAGGAGGAGGGGTAGTGGAGTGTAGGAGGAGGGGTAGTGGAGTGTAGGAGGAGGGGGTAGTGGAGTGTAGGAGGAGGGGTAGTGGAGTGTAGGAGGAGGGGGTAGTGGAGTGTAGGAGGAGGGGTAGTGGAGTGTAGGAGGAGGGGTAGTGGAGTGTAGGAGGAGGGGTAGTGGTGTAGGAGGAGGGGTAGTGGAGTGTAGGAGGAGGGGTAGTGGAGTGTAGGAGGAGGGGTAGTGGAGTGTAGGAGGAGGGGGTGGAGTGTAGGAGGGTAGTGGAGTGTAGGAGGAGGGGTAGTGGAGTGTAGGAGGAGGGGGTAGTGGAGTGTAGGAGGAGGGTAGTGGAGTGTAGGAGGAGGGGTAGTGGAGTGTAGGAGGAGGGGGTAGTGGAGTGTAGGAGGAGGGGTAGTGGAGTGTAGGAGGAGGGGGTAGTGGAGTGTAGGAGGAGGGGGTAGTGGAGTGTAGGAGGAGGGGTAGTGGAGTGTAGGAGGAGGGGTAGTGGAGTGTAGGAGGAGGGGGTAGTGGAGTGTAGGAGGAGGGGTAGTGGAGTGTAGGAGGAGGGTAGTGGAGTGTAGGAGGAGGGGGTAGTGGAGTGTAGGAGGAGGGGTAGTGGAGTGTAGGAGGAGGGTAGTGGAGTGTAGGAGGAGGGGGTAGTGGAGTGTAGGAGGAGGGGTAGTGGAGTGTAGGAGGAGGGTAGTGGAGTGTAGGAGGAGGGGTAGTGGAGTGTAGGAGGAGGGGTAGTGGAGTGTAGGAGGAGGGGGTAGTGGAGTGTAGGAGGAGGGGGTAGTGGAGTGTAGGAGGAGGGGTAGTGGAGTGTAGGAGGAGGGGTAGTGGAGTGTAGGAGGAGGGGTAGTGGAGTGTAGGAGGAGCGCGGTTATTGAGTGTAGGAGGAGGTGGTAGTGCATGGATTTTAGGAGGATGTGGTAGTGGAGTGTAGGAGGAGGGGGTAAGTGGAGTATGTAGGAGGGAGGGGGTAGTGGAGTGTAGGAGGAGGGGGTAGTGGAGTGATGGAGGAGGGGGTATGCATGGAGTGTAGGAGGAGGAGTAGTGCATGAGGTGTAGTGAGGAGGGGTAAGTGCGATGGAGTGTTAGGAGGAGGCGGGTAGGGAGTGTAGGAGGAGGGGAGTAGTGGGAGATGTAGGAGGAGGGGGTAAAGTGAAAAGTGTAGGAGGAGGGAGTAGTGGAAGGTAGGGGAGCGGTAGTGAGTGTAGGGAGGAGGGGGTAGTGCATGAGTGTAGGAGGAGGGGGTAGAGGAGTGTAGGAGGAGGAGTAGTGGAGTGTAGGAGGAGGGGGTAGTGGAGTGTAGGAGGAGGGAGTAGTTGGAGTGTAGGAGGAGGGGGTAGTGGAGTGTAGGAGGAGGGAGTAGTGGAGTGTAGGAGGAGGAGTAGTGGAGTGTAGGAGGAGGGGGTAGTGGAGTGTAGGAGGAGGGGTAGTGGAGTGTGAGGAGGGGGTAAGTGGAGTGGTAGGAGGACGGGGGTAGTGGAGTGTAGGAGGAGGGGGTAGTGGAGTGTAGGAGGAGGAGGGTAGTGGAGTGTAGGAGGAGAGGGTAGTGGAGTGTAGGAGGAGGGAGTAGTGGAGTTGTAGGAGGAGGGGGTAGTGGAGTGTATGGAGGAGGGGGTAGTGAAGTGTAGGAGGAGGGAGTAGTGGAGTGTAGGGAAGGAGGGAGTAGGGGAGTGTAGGAGGAGGGGGTAGTGGAGTGTAGGAAGGAGGGGTAGTGGAGTGTAGGAGGAGGGAGTAGTGGAGTGTAGGAGGAGGGGTAGTGAGTGTAGGAGGAGGGTGGTAGTGGTGTAGGAGGAGGGGTAGTGGGAGTGTAGGAGGAGGGGTAGTGGAGTGTAGGAGGAGGGAGGTAGTGGAGTGTAGGAGGAGGGGGTAGTGGAGTGTAGGAGGAGGGGGTAGTGGAGTGTAGGAGGAGGGGGTAGTGAGTGTAGGAGGAGGAGGTAGTGGAGTGTAGGAGGAGGGGTAGTGGAGTGTAGGAGGAGGGGTAGTGGAGTGTAGGAGGAGGGGTAGTGGAGTGTAGGAGGAGGGGTAGTGGAGTGTAGGAGGAGAGGGTAGTGGAGTGTAGGAGGAGGGGTAGTGGAGTGTAGGAGGAGGGGGTAGTGGAGTGTAGGAGGAGGGGGTAGTGGAGTGTAGGAGGAGGGAGTAGTGGAGTGTAGGAGGAGGGGGTAGTGGAGTGTAGGAGGAGGGGGTAGTGGAGTGTAGGAGGAGGGGGTAGTGGAGTG
Organism: Procambarus clarkii; assembly: GCF_040958095.1. Taxonomy (NCBI): domain Eukaryota; kingdom Metazoa; phylum Arthropoda; class Malacostraca; order Decapoda; family Cambaridae; genus Procambarus; species Procambarus clarkii. Next base: position 7,695,062 of record NC_091151.1, read on the forward strand.
TAGGAGGAGGGGGTAGTGGAGTGTAGGAGAGGGGTAGTGGAGTGTAGGAGGAGGGGGTAGTGGAGTGTAGGAGGAGGGGGTAGTGGAGTGTAGGAGGAGGGGTAGTGGAGTGTAGGAGGAGGGAGTAGTGGAGTGTAGGAGGAGGGGTAGTGGAGTGTAGGAGGAGGGGGTAGTGGAGTGTAGGAGGAGGGGAGTAGTGGAGTGTAGGAGGAGGGGGTAGTGGAGTGTAGGAGGAGGGGTAGTGGAGTGTAGGAGGAGGGGGTAGTGGAGTGTAGGAGGAGGGGGTAGTGGAGTGTAGGAGGAGGGAGTAGTGGAGTGTAGGAGGAGGGGGTAGTGGAGTGTAGGAGGAGGGGGTAGTGGAGTGTAGGAGGAGGGGGTAGTGGAGTGTAGGAGGAGGGGTAGTGGAGTGTAGGAGGAGGGGGTAGTGGAGTGTAGGAGGAGGGGTAGTGGAGTGTAGGAGAGGGGGTAGTGGAGTGTAGGAGGAGGGTAGTGGAGTGTAGGAGGAGGGGGTAGTGGAGTGTAGGAGGAGGGGGTAGTGGAGTGTAGGAGGAGGGGTAGTGGAGTGTAGGAGGAGGGAGTAGTGGAGTGTAGGAGGAGGGAGTAGTGGAGTGTAGGAGGAGGGGTAGTGGAGTGTAGGAGGAGGGGGTAGTGGAGTGTAGGAGGAGGGAGTAGTGGAGTGTAGGAGGAGGGGGTAGTGGAGTGTAGGAGGAGGGGTAGTGGAGTGTAGGAGGAGGGAGTAGTGGAGTGTAGGAGGAGGGGTAGTGGAGTGTAGGAGGAGGGGTAGTGGAGTGTAGGAGGAGGGGGTAGTGGAGTGTAGGAGGAGGGGTAGTGGAGTGTAGGAGGAGGGGGTAGTGGAGTGTAGGAGGAGGGGTAGTGGAGTGTAGGAGGAGGGGGTAGTGGAGTGTAGGGGAAGGGGTAGTGGAGTGTAGGAGGAGGGGTAGTGGAGTGTAGGAGGAGGGGGGTAGTGGAGTGTAGGAGGAGGGGGTAGTGGAGTGTAGGAGGAGGGGGTAGTGGAGTGTAGGAGGAGGGGGTAGTGGAGTGTAGGAGGAGGGGGTAGTGGAGTGTAGGAGGAGGGGGTAGTGGAGTGTAGGAGGAGGGGGTAGTGGAGTGTAGGAGGAGGGGGTAGTGAGTGTAGGAGGAGGGGTAGTGGAGTGTAGGAGGAGGGGGTAGTGGAGTGTAGGAGGAGGGGGTAGTGGAGTGTAGGAGGAGGGGTAGTGGAGTGTAGGAGGAGGGGGTAGTGGAGTGTAGGAGGAGGGGGTAGTGGAGTGTAGGAGGAGGGGTAGTGGAGTGTAGGAGGAGGGGGTAGTGGAGTGTAGGAGGAGGGGGTAGTGGAGTGTAGGAGGAGGGGTAGTGGAGTGTAGGAGGAGGGGGTAGTGGAGTGTAGGAGGAGGGGGTAGTGGAGTGTAGGAGGAGGGGGTAGTGGAGTGTAGGAGGAGGGGGTAGTGGAGTGTAGGAGGAGGGGGTAGTGGAGTGTAGGAGGAGGGGGTAGTGGAGTGTAGGAGGAGGGGTAGTGGAGTGTAGGAGGAGGGGGTAGTGGAGTGTAGGAGGAGGGGGTAGTGGAGTGTAGGAGGAGGGGTAGTGGAGTGTAGGAGGAGGGGGTAGTGGAGTGTAGGAGGAGGGAGTAGTGGAGTGTAGGAGGAGGGGGTAGTGGAGTGTAGGAGGAGGGGGTAGTGGAGTGTAGGAGGAGGGGTAGTGGAGTGTAGGAGGAGGGGGTAGTGGAGTGTAGGAGGAGGGGGTAGTGGAGTGTAGGAGGAGGGGGTAGTGGAGTGTAGGAGGAGGGGGTAGTGGAGTGTAGGAGGAGGGGGTAGTGGAGTGTAGGAGGAGGGGGTAGTGGAGTGTAGGAGGAGGGGGTAGTGGAGTGTAGGAGGAGGGGGTAGTGGAGTGTAGGAGGAGGGGGTAGTGGAGTGTAGGAGGAGGGGGTAGTGGAGTGTAGGAGGAGGGGGTAGTGGAGTGTAGGAGGAGGGGGTAGTGGAGTGTAGGAGGAGGGGGTAGTGGAGTGTAGGAGGAGGGGGTAGTGGAGTGTAGGAGGAGGGGGTAGTGGAGTGTAGGAGGAGGGGGTAGTGGAGTGTAGGAGGAGGGGGTAGTGGAGTGTAGGAGGAGGGGGTAGTGGAGTGTAGGAGGAGGGGTAGTGGAGTGTAGGAGGAGGGGTAGTGGAGTGTAGGAGGAGGGGGTAGTGGAGTGTAGGAGGAGCGGGTAGTGGAGTGTAGGAGGAAGGGGGTAGTGGGTGTAGGAGGAGGGGGGTAAGTAGTGGAGTGTAGGAGGCGGGGGTAGTGGAGTGTATGGAGGAGGGGTAGTGGAGTGTAGGAGGAGGGGTAGTGGAGTGTAGGAGGAGGGGGTAGTGGAGTGTAGGAGGAGGGAGGTAGTTGGAGTGTAGGAGGAGGGGGTAGTGGAGTGTAGGAGGAGGGGGTAGTGGAGTGTAGGAGGAGGGGGTAGTGGAGTGTAGGAGGAGGGGTAGTGGAGTGTAGGAGGAGGTAGTGGAGTGTAGGAGGAGGGGGTAGTGGAGTGTAGGAGGAGGGGGTAGTGGAGTGTAGGAGGAGGGGGTAGTGGAGTGTAGGAGGAGGGGGTAGTGGAGTGTAGGAGGAGGGGGTAGTGGAGTGTAGGAGGAGGGGGTAGTGGAGTGTAGGAGGAGGGGTAGTGGAGTGTAGGAGGAGGGGGTAGTGGAGTGTAGGAGGAGGGGGTAGTGGAGTGTAGGAGGAGGGGGTAGTGGAGTGTAGGAGGAGGGGGTAGTGGAGTGTAGGAGGAGGGGGTAGTGGAGTGTAGGAGGAGGGGGTAGTGGAGTGTAGGAGGAGGGGGTAGTGGAGTGTAGGAGGAGGGGGTAGTGGAGTGTAGGAGGAGGGGGTAGTGGAGTGTAGGAGGAGGGGGTAGTGGAGTGTAGGAGGAGGGGGTAGTGGAGTGTAGGAGGAGGGGGTAGTGGAGTGTAGGAGGAGGGGGTAGTGGAGTGTAGGAGGAGGGGGTAGTGGAGTGTAGGAGGAGGGGTAGTGGAGTGTAGGAGGAGGGGGTAGTGGAGTGTAGGAGGAGGGGGTAGTGGAGTGTAGGAGGAGGGGGTAGTGGAGTGTAGGAGGAGGGGGTAGTGGAGTGTAGGAGGAGGGGGTAGTGGAGTGTAGGAGGAGGGGGTAGTGGAGTGTAGGAGGAGGGGTAGTGGAGTGTAGGAGGAGGGGTAGTGGAGTGTAGGAGGAGGGGTAGTGGAGTGTAGGAGGAGGGGGTAGTGGAGTGTAGGAGGAGGGGGTAGTGGAGTGTAGGAGGAGGGGTAGTGGAGTGTAGGAGGAGGGGGTAGTGGAGTGTAGGAGGAGGGGGTAGTGGAGTGTAGGAGGAGGGGTAGTGGAGTGTAGGAGGAGGGGGTAGTGGAGTGTAGGAGGAGGGGTAGTGGAGTGTAGGAGGAGGGGGTAGTGGAGTGTAGGAGGAGGGGTAGTGGAGTGTAGGAGGAGGGGTAGTGGAGTGTAGGAGGAGGGGTAGTGGAGTGTAGGAGGAGGGGGTAGTGGAGTGTAGGAGGAGGGGGTAGTGGAGTGTAGGAGGAGGGGGTAGTGGAGTGTAGGAGGAGGGGGTAGTGGAGTGTAGGAGGAGGGGGTAGTGGAGTGTAGGAGGAGGGGTAGTGGAGTGTAGGAGGAGGGGTAGTGGAGTGTAGGAGGAGGGGGTAGTGGAGTGTAGGAGGAGGGGGTAGTGGAGTGTAGGAGGAGGGGGTAGTGGAGTGTAGGAGGAGGGGGTAGTGGAGTGTAGGAGGAGGGGTAGTGGAGTGTAGGAGGAGGGGGTAGTGGAGTGTAGGAGGAGGGGTAGTGGAGTGTAGGAGGAGGGAGTAGTGGAGTGTAGGAGGAGGGGGTAGTGGAGTGTAGGAGGAGGGAGTAGTGGAGTGTAGGAGGAGGGGGTAGTGGAGTGTAGGAGGAGGGGGTAGTGGAGTGTAGGAGGAGGGAGTAGTGGAGTGTAGGAGGAGGGGGTAGTGGAGTGTAGGAGGAGGGGGTAGTGGAGTGTAGGAGGAGGGAGTAGTGGAGTGTAGGAGGAGGGGTAGTGGAGTGTAGGAGGAGGGGGTAGTGGAGTGTAGGAGGAGGGGGTAGTGGAGTGTAGGAGGAGGGGGTAGTGGAGTGTAGGAGGAGGGGGTAGTGGAGTGTAGGAGGAGGGGTAGTGGAGTGTAGGAGGAGGGGGTAGTGGAGTGTAGGAGGAGGGGTAGTGGAGTGTAGGAGGAGGGAGTAGTGGAGTGTAGGAGGAGGGAGTAGTGGAGTGTAGGAGGAGGGGGTAGTGGAGTGTAGGAGGAGGGAGTAGTGGAGAGTAGGAGGAGGGGGTAGTGGAGTGTAGGAGGAGCGGGTAGTGGAGTGTAGGAGGAGGGGTAGTGGAGGTAGGCAGGGTAGTGGAGTGTAGGAGGAGGGGTAGTGGAGTGTAGGAGGAGGGGTAGTGGAGTGTAGGAGGAGGGGTAGTGGAGTGTAGGAGGAGGGGGTAGTGGAGTGTAGGAGGAGGGGTAGTGGAGTGTAGGAGGAGGGGTATTGGAGTGTAGGAGGAGGGAGTAGTGGAGTGTAGGAGGAGGGAGTAGTGGAGTGTAGGAGGAGGGGGTAGTGGAGTGTAGGAGGAGGGAGTAGTGGAGTGTAGGAGGAGGGAGTAGTGGAGTGTAGGAGGAGCGGGTAGTGGAGTGTAGGAGGAGGGGGTAGTGGAGTGTAGGAGGAGGGGGTAGTGGAGTGTAGGAGGATGGGGTAGTGGAGTATAGGAGGAGGGGGTAGTGGAGTGTAGGAGGAGGGGTATTGGAGTGTAGGAGGAGGGGGTAGTGCATGGAGTGTAGGAGGAGGGGGTAGTGCATGGAGTGTAGGAGGAGGGGGTAGTGCATGGAGTGTAGGAGGAGGGGGTAGTGGAGTGTAGGAGGAGGGAGTAGTGGAGAGTAGGAGGAGGGGGTAGTGGAGTGTAGGAGGAGCGGGTAGTGGAGTGTAGGAGGAGGGGGTAGTGCATGGAGTGTAGGAGGAGGGGGTAGTGGAGTGTAGGAGGAGGGGGTAGTGGAGTGTAGGAGGAGGGGGTAGTGGAGTGTAGGAGGAGGGGGTATTGGAGTGTAGGAGGAGGGAGTAGTGGAGTGTAGGAGGAGGGAGTAGTGGAGTGTAGGAGGAGGGGGTAGTGGAGTGTAGGAGGAGGGAGTAGTGGAGTGTAGGAGGAGGGAGTAGTGGAGTGTAGGAGGAGCGGGTAGTGGAGTATAGGAGGAGTTGGTAGTGTAGTGTAGGAGGAGGGGGTAGTGGAGTGTAGGAGGAGGGGGTAGTGGAGTGTAAGAGAGTAGTAGGGTTGACACGCCACAGGTAACTTTTTTTTTTGGCGAGAGGACCCCTGTGGACTGTACACGCCACAGGTAACTTTTTTTTTTTTTGGCGAGAGGACCCCTGTGGACTGTACACGCCACAGGTAACTTTTTTTTGAGGTCCAATATCCCGCGTGTGAGCCAGGGTTTTCAGGTAAATTTTGTGTCACAGATTTTAGAAGTATGGAATTCTTATGAGAAAAATAATTTCCGAGACTTAGAAGTTTGTTAAGGCCTTATGGGAGAAATTCAAATATCGTGTGTAGCGCTTTAGGGTTTCCAGGAGAACTCTACGGACATATTTTACCTGTTTTCAACTTACAAAAATCGTCTATGTAAGCCATTGTTTTCATGTAAATTTAGAAAATCACCTGTGCTGACCAAGGTTTTCAGGTCTCGTACCTCACATCACCTCCCTCCCCCCTTACCTCGCAATCTCTCGCGTCACCTTTATTTACCTTAGGCCCGGCCAGCCAGACGCTTCGTGTAGGTCGCCTCTTATCATATCTTATCTTATCTTCTCCATAATATCTGGACCGTCCCTCCTCTCTCTCTCTCTCTCTCCTCTTCATATTATTCCCTCTTCCTATTTTCTGACATCATATGTTTGCTCCTTTTCATTAAGCAAGTCAGTTTTATACAAATAAATCGTGTTAGTAAGCAAGTTCTAGCTCACGTTCCCTGCCTTAGTCACCTGTCGTATAATGAATACTATCATTCCAATCCCTCTAAAATTTAAAAATAATCATATTTCAAACGTATTTCAATACAGTAATTTAGTTACCGAGCTCCAGCGCTTGTCCTCCGCCTTAGCTCTCTCTCGTATCTTCGTTAATACCTATTCAAATTCCCCGAAATTTCTACCCGCTGTATTTCAGACATAGTTTAGTAAATGCAAACAATTATCAAACTCTAGCTCTTGTCCCCAGCTTAGTTCATTTGTACAAAATCATTAGTAACAGTCCAAATTCCCTGAGATTTTTACCCTCTGTATTTCAGACACCGTAAATAAGATCAAAACAGTTATCGAGCTCCAGCGCTTGTCCTCCGCCTTAGCTCTCTCTCGTATCTTCGTTAATACCTATTCAAATTCCCTGAAATTTTTACCCTCTGTATTTCAGGCACCGTAAATAAGATCAAGTCCATTACCGAGCTCCAGCTCTCGTCCTCCACCTAAGTTCATTGTACAAGATCGTTAGTAACAGATCAATTCCCCTGAAATTTTTTACCCTCTGTATTTTCTGGCTCCGTAAATAAGATCAAAACAGTTATCGAGCTCCAGCTCTTGTCCATCGCCTTAGTTCATTTATACAAGATCGTTAGTAACAGACCAATTTTCCCGAAATTTAAAGCAGACATACTTCAAAGTTAGTAAATAAAAAGCAAGTAAGTTATCGAGCTCCAGCTCTCATCCCCCACCTTAGTTCTCTCTCGTATATTTGTAAATAACCCATCAATTTCCCGAAATTTTTACCCTCTGTATTTCAGACATAGTAAATATGAAGTAAACAATTATAAAACTCTAGCTCTTGTCCTCTGTCCAAGCTCACTTTTGTAAATTCATTACTCTCAGTCCAAATCACCCTGAGATTTAAACACCCAACTACATTTTCAGACATAGTAAATAAAAACCAGTTCAGTTATCAAGTTTCAACTCTTGTGCCCCAGCTTAGTTCATTTTGTACAAGTTCTTTATTTTCCAACTAAATCACCCTGAGATTTAAAATCACCTTATTTTCTAACGTAGTAAAATTAATCTGGACATTAGCCAAGTTCCATTTCTTCAGCCTTAGATCATCAGACATAAATATATTCAATCAAGTCCATCTCCAGCCTAACTCTTATCCGAGTACACACATAACCCCAACCTGTGTAATTATCTTTCACCCCCCTCCCACCTTCCTCCATCTCATCTCATCTCACCTTACCCTTCCCTCCCTTACCTTCTCATCCCCAACTTATCCAAACCTTCAATAATCATACTGTATTTGCATATTTTCTCTATATTCACTGTGTTCTTCACATTTTGTCCATGTTTTCTGTGTTCATTCCATGTTCTACAAATGTTCACAGCATGCTCAGTTCAATTCTTTTCACCTGTTTTTTCTCATTTTTCTGTAATCTTTCTCTTACTCTCATTATGTTCTCTACAAATTCTAGTCATATTTTCTATGTTTTTCATGTTCATCATATGTTCTCTGTATAACTTTTATACTCAATATTCATGTTCTCAATGTTCTTAGCTTGTTCTTCACATGTTCAGTGTTCATTCTTTGTAATCCCTATTCTCCTTATCATGTTTTCATGTTCTTTGTAAGTTCATATTCCCAGCATGTTCACTGTATTCATCAACTTTTCTTACATATGTTCTTTGCCATGTTCCCCATATGTTCTCTGGGTTTTTCCCCTTACATGTTATTTAACGTTCCTTAACTAAAAAAATCTTTCGCCAATCAACTAAAACATAGTCACTTTCGTCATTTCTCAACTAAACTTATTATCCAGTCAACTAAAAATTGTCAAAGGAATCTTTCCAACACTGTTCATAACTAAACTTATTCCCTAGTCATCAGAAAATAACCGTGTTCATCATGTTTCATTGTCATTTCATAACTAAAATTATCTGCCAATCATCAGAAAAAGTCATGTTCATCATGTTTTGTCTTTTGCTCAACTAAAAGTATTCATCGGTCAACTAAAAATAGTTACTTCATCATGTTTCCTTGTCATTTCTTAACTGAAATATCACTTCTCTCATCTGAAAATAGTCAGGATTAATCTCATTCAACACCGTTCTTAACTAAAACAACCTTTCGCTTAGCTAAAAATTGTCAAAGGAATCTTTTCAGCACTGTTCATAACTAACTTTATCCATCGTCAAGTAAGAAAATATAGTCAAAGATATCTATCATCGTCGTTCTTAACTGGCATTATACTTTGTGGAGCACTAAAATAGTCACTGTCGTCATATTTTGTCTTTTTCCTTAACTAAAAGAGTCAAATGTAACTTTTTCAACACTTTCGTAACTAAAATTATATGTCGCTAAGTAAGAAAAAATAGTCAAATGTAACTTTTTCAGCACTTTCGTAAAAATTATATGTCGTTAAGTAAGAAAAATAGTCAAAGGTGCTCTCCGTAACACCAAAGTTACTCTTCGAGATAACAAAAGACACTCTCAAACACTCAAAAATTTACTCGCATCCTCAAAGTTATTCTCAGAGTCATCAAAAAGTTAATCTCAGTCATCAAAATGCTATTCTCTAAGTAGCCTTTCATTCATCAGAGAACTTTCTAAGACATCTTCGTTCATTAAAGTTAATCTCAGAGGCATAAAAGTTATTCTCGGAGCTATCAAAAAGTTAATCTCTAAAACAACAAAAGTTAATCTCTGTCATCAAAGTTGATCTGCAAGATATCTTCGAGTCATCAAAGTTACTTTTCATTACATCAAAGACGCATTCAAATACTACCCATGTTCTCAGAAGTCATTCTCAAAGTCATCAAAGTTATTCAAAGAGCTAACAAAAGTTATTCTCAGAGTCACCTTCGTTCTTCAGAGAAACTTTCCAAAACATCTTTGTTCATCAAAGTTGATCTCAGAGTTAACAAAGGTAATCTCTAACTCACTCTCGTTCATCAAAGTTGTTTCAAAGACATCAAAGTTAATCTCAGAGTTAACAAAGGTAATCTCTAACTCACTTTCGTTCAACATATTAATTCTCTAAGTCCTCAAAGTTATTCTCTAAGACAACAAAGGTATTCTCTAAGACAACAAAGTCTTTCTCAGAGCTATCAAACTTGTTCTCAAAGTCATCAAAGTTATTCCAAGAGACGTCAAAGTTAATCCAAGACATCATCTTTCATCAAAGATATTCTCTCTAAGCCATCAATGTTCTTCTCTAAGACATAAAAGTTATTCTCTATGTCATCAAAAAGTTATTCTCTGAGCTAACAAAATACTACTCATGTTCTCAAAGACATTCTCAGTCATCAAAGTTATTCCAAGAGACATCAAAGTTAATCTCAGAGTTATCCAAAGATATTCTCATGTCCACAAAAGTTATTCCAAGAGACGTCAAAGTTAATCTCAGACATCTTCGTTCATAAAAGTTATTCTCAGAGCCATAAAAAAAGTTAAATACGATCATCAAAGTTATTCTCTAAGTATCTTTTCGTTCATCAGAGAAGCTTTCTAAGACATCTTTGTTCATCAAAAGTTGTTCTCTAAAACATCAATGTTGCTATCTAAGACATCAAAGATGTTCTCTAAATCATAAAAGTTAATCTTTAAGTCACCTTCGTTCATTAGAGAAACTTTCCAATCCATATTCGTTGACCAAAGTTATTCTCAGAGTCACCAAAGTGATCTCTAATTCGCCTTCGTTCTCCAAAAGTTGTTCTCTAAGACACCTTCGTTCATCAAAGAAACTCTCCTTCTTCCATCATGTTATTCTTTAAGACATCTTCAGTCATAAAATTTTCTCTCCAAAATGTAACTAGTTCAGCTTTTCATACCAAACCTGCACTTGTTAAAATATATTTCCTTAGTCACTTTACCCTAAAACTGTTCTCTGAACTACACTGTTCAAACCTACGTAACCTATCCTCTCCACCCAATGTTACTTACCTAACTTAACCTGCATAACCTATCTTAACATGACTTACCTTACATTACCTATCTTACTTAACTTAACCTGCTCAACCTAACTTTACCTATCCTACATTACCTTACCTAACGTACCTAACTTACCTGCTAAACCTAACTTTACCTATCTTAACATGACTTACCTTACATTACCTATCTTACTTAACTTAACCTGCTCAACCTAACTTTACCTATCCTACCTTACCTTACCTAACTTTACCTATCATACCTAACTTACCTAACCTTACCTAACTTATCCTGCTTAACCTAACTTACCTAACGTACCTAACTTAACCTGTATAACCTAACCTGCTTAACCTAACTTACCTTACCTAACTTTACCTATGTTACCTAACTTAACCTGCATAACCTAACTTAACCTGCATAACCTAACTTTACCTATCCTAACTTAACTTACCTACATTACCTAACTTAACCTGCTTAACCTAACGTACATAACTTAACCTAACTTACCTTACCTATCTTACCTAACTTACATAATTTAACCTAACTTACCTTACCTTACCTAATTTAACCTGCGTAACCTAACTTACATAACTTATCCTAACTTAAATACGTAACTTATCTTACCTATCCTAACCTAACCTAACTTGCTTTACCTAACTTAATCTTACATTCCCAAACTGATGTATCCTAACTTATCTAGTCAAACCAGACATGATCTAACTTACATAAGTATTCCTTCTTGTCTTTTGTGTTTCGTCAATCATTGTCTCATATTCATTTACTCTTTTCATTAGTTAATTTCTCAAATGGTCACTTATGCATTTCAAGTGCTATTTGTTAGAGATTGGATATTTAAGCACTTCAAAGAATTTTTGTTATATATGGGCATTTACTCATTTCAAGGGATAATTTCTCAAATGGACGTTTTTGCATTTCAAGTGTTATTTGTTTAAGATTGGGTGTTTAACCATTTCAAAGGATTTTTGTTATATATGGGAACTTACTCGTTTCAAGGGCTAATTTCTCAAATGGTCATTTTTGCAGATCAAGGGTTATTTGTTAAAGTTCATCAAGTTGCTCATAAGTTGTATTTATTATGTTTGTTATCATTTATTCTTATTCCCCAACCCCTTAACCTAACCTCTTGTAATCTTAGTGTATTTGGTAGGTTCTATCATATGTTCTTATTCCCCAACCCCTTAACCTAACCTTTCAGATGTAGTTTATTGTGTTTTTGACGTATTTGTTGAATATATTATCCTTTTCCTAACCTTTCAGATGTAGTTTTGTTTCTCCTTTGTATATTTTTACCCAAACCTTCTTTCCTTCTTTTACTTTGATTCTCCTACTCCTTCTAACCCTCCTTTTCTATCTCTCTCCCTTATTCTCTCTCTTCCTCCCCCGCTCTCTCCCTCATTTGCTCAAATGCTCTCTTCTTTCTCAAATTCAAGTATTAATGCCCCCATTCTCACACCCTCACTCTCATTCACTTAGTTTTTCTTTTTCTCAAATTCAAGTCTTAGTGCTCCCATGCTCTTCCTCCCCCCTCTCTCTTACTCTTTTCTCCTTTTTTCATGCTCTCACTCACTTGCTCTCTTGTTTCTCAATTTCAAGTCTTAGTTCCCCCATGCCCACACTCTCTCTCTCATTCTCTCTTCTTTGGTCCCATTTTCTTCCGCCCCCTCTCTCTTACTCCTTGCTCTTCTTTCATGCTCTCACTCCCTTGAGCTCTTGTTTCTCAATTTCAAGTCTTAGTAGATCTGATTTTTTACTATTGTAATTTTTATTATTACTATGATAAAGAATGAACTTATATGTGAAAACAAAGTAAAAGAAGGAAAGAAAGTTAAGTGGGATGGTGGGTTTGGGTAAAAATATACAAAAAGGAGAAACAAAACTACATCTGAAAGGTTAGGAAAAGGATAATATATTCAACAAATACGTCAAAAACACAATAAACTACATCTGAAAGGTTAGGTTAAAGGGTTGAGGAATAAGAACATATGATAGAACCTACTAAATACACTAAGATTATAAGAGGTTAGGTTAAGGGGTTGGGGAATAAGAACATATGATAGAACCTACCAAATACACTAAGATTACAAGAGGTTAGGTTAAGGGGTTGGGGAATAAGAATAAATGATAACAAACATAATAAATACAACTTATGAGCAACTTGATGAACTTTAACAAATAACCCTTGATCTGCAAAAATGACCATTTGAGAAATTAGCCCTTGAAACGAGTAAGTTCCCATATATAACAAAAATCCTTTGAAATGGTTAAACACCCAATCTTAAACAAATAACACTTGAAATGCAAAAACGTCTATTTGAGAAATTATCCCTTGAAATGAGTAAATGCCCATATATAACAAAAATTCTTTGAAATGCTTAAATATCCAATCTCTAACAAATAGCACTTGAAATGCATAAGTGACCATTTGAGAAATTAACTAATGAAAAGAGTAAATGAATATGAGACAATGATTGACGAAACACAAAAGACAAGAAGGAATACTTATGTAAGTTAGATCATGTCTGGTTTGACTAGATAAGTTAGGATACATCAGTTTGGGAATGTAAGATTAAGTTAGGTAAAGCAAGTTAGGTTAGGTTAGGATAGGTAAGATAAGTTACGTATTTAAGTTAGGATAAGTTATGTAAGTTAGGTTACGCAGGTTAAATTAGGTAAGGTAAGGTAAGTTAGGTTAAATTATGTAAGTTAGGTAAGATAGGTAAGGTAAGTTAGGTTAAGTTATGTAAGTTAGGTTAAGCAGGTTAAGTTAGGTAATGTAGGTAAGTTAAGTTAGGATAGGTAAAGTTAGGTTATGCAGGTTAAGTTAGGTTATGCAGGTTAAGTTAGGTAACATAGGTAAAGTTAGGTAAGGTAAGTTAGGTTAAGCAGGTTAGGTTATACAGGTTAAGTTAGGTACGTTAGGTAAGTTAGGTTAAGCAGGATAAGTTAGGTAAGGTTAGGTAAGTTAGGTATGATAGGTAAAGTTAGGTAAGGTAAGGTAGGATAGGTAAAGTTAGGTTGAGCAGGTTAAGTTAAGTAAGATAGGTAATGTAAGGTAAGTCATGTTAAGATAGGTAAAGTTAGGTTTAGCAGGTAAGTTAGGTACGTTAGGTAAGGTAATGTAGGATAGGTAAAGTTAGGTTGAGCAGGTTAAGTTAAGTAAGATAGGTAATGTAAGGTAAGTCATGTTAAGATAGGTTATGCAGGTTAAGTTAGGTAAGTAACATTGGGTGGAGAGGATAGGTTACGTAGGTTTGAACAGTGTAGTTCAGAGAACAGTTTTAGGGTAAAGTGACTAAGGAAATATATTTTAACAAGTGCAGGTTTGGTATGAAAAGCTGAACTAGTTACATTTTGGAGAGAAAATTTTATGACTGAAGATGTCTTAAAGAATAACATGATGGAAGGAGAGTTTCTTTGATGAACGAAGGTGTCTTAGAGAACAACTTTTGGAGAACGAAGGCGAATTAGAGATCACTTTGGTGACTCTGAGAATAACTTTGGTCAACGAATATGGATTGGAAAGTTTCTCTAATGAACGAAGGTGACTTAAAGATTAACTTTTATGATTTAGAGAACATCTTTGATGTCTTAGATAGCAACATTGATGTTTTAGAGAACAACTTTTGATGAACAAAGATGTCTTAGAAAGCTTCTCTGATGAACGAAAAGATACTTAGAGAATAACTTTGATGATCGTATTTAACTTTTTTTATGGCTCTGAGAATAACTTTTATGAACGAAGATGTCTGAGATTAACTTTGACGTCTCTTGGAATAACTTTTGTGGACATGAGAATATCTTTGGATAACTCTGAGATTAACTTTGATGTCTCTTGGAATAACTTTGATGACTGAGAATGTCTTTGAGAACATGAGTAGTATTTTGTTAGCTCAGAGAATAACTTTTTGATGACATAGAGAATAACTTTTATGTCTTAGAGAAGAACATTGATGGCTTAGAGAGAATATCTTTGATGAAAGATGATGTCTTGGATTAACTTTGACGTCTCTTGGAATAACTTTGATGACTTTGAGAACAAGTTTGATAGCTCTGAGAAAGACTTTGTTGTCTTAGAGAATACCTTTGTTGTCTTAGAGAATAACTTTGAGGACTTAGAGAATTAATATGTTGAACGAAAGTGAGTTAGAGATTACCTTTGTTAACTCTGAGATTAACTTTGATGTCTTTGAAACAACTTTGATGAACGAGAGTGAGTTAGAGATTACCTTTGTTAACTCTGAGATCAACTTTGATGAACAAAGATGTTTTGGAAAGTTTCTCTGAAGAACGAAGGTGACTCTGAGAATAACTTTTGTTAGCTCTTTGAATAACTTTGATGACTTTGAGAATGACTTCTGAGAACATGGGTAGTATTTGAATGCGTCTTTGATGTAATGAAAAGTAACTTTGATGACTCGAAGATATCTTGCAGATCAACTTTGATGACAGAGATTAACTTTTGTTGTTTTAGAGATTAACTTTTTGATAGCTCCGAGAATAACTTTTATGCCTCTGAGATTAACTTTAATGAACGAAGATGTCTTAGAAAGTTCTCTGATGAATGAAAGGCTACTTAGAGAATAGCATTTTGATGACTGAGATTAACTTTTTGATGACTCTGAGAATAACTTTGAGGATGCGAGTAAATTTTTGAGTGTTTGAGAGTGTCTTTTGTTATCTCGAAGAGTAACTTTGGTGTTACGGAGAGCACCTTTGACTATTTTTCTTACTTAACGACATATAATTTTTACGAAAGTGCTGAAAAAGTTACATTTGACTATTTTTTCTTACTTAGCGACATATAATTTTAGTTACGAAAGTGTTGAAAAAGTTACATTTGACTCTTTTAGTTAAGGAAAAAGACAAAATATGACGACAGTGACTATTTTAGTGCTCCACAAAGTATAATGCCAGTTAAGAACGACGATGATAGATATCTTTGACTATATTTTCTTACTTGACGATGGATAAAGTTAGTTATGAACAGTGCTGAAAAGATTCCTTTGACAATTTTTAGCTAAGCGAAAGGTTGTTTTAGTTAAGAACGGTGTTGAATGAGATTAATCCTGACTATTTTCAGATGAGAGAAGTGATATTTCAGTTAAGAAATGACAAGGAAACATGATGAAGTAACTATTTTTAGTTGACCGATGAATACTTTTAGTTGAGCAAAAGACAAAACATGATGAACATGACTTTTTCTGATGATTGGCAGATAATTTTAGTTATGAAATGACAATGAAACATGATGAACACGGTTATTTTCTGATGACTAGGGAATAAGTTTAGTTATGAACAGTGTTGGAAAGATTCCTTTGACAATTTTTAGTTGACTGGATAATAAGTTTAGTTGAGAAATGACGAAAGTGACTATGTTTTAGTTGATTGGCGAAAGATTTTTTTAGTTAAGGAACGTTAAATAACATGTAAGGGGAAAAACCCAGAGAACATATGGGGAACATGGCAAAGAACATATGTAAGAAAAGTTGATGAATACAGTGAACATGCTGGGAATATGAACTTACAGAGAACATGAAAACATGATAAGGAGAATAGGGATTACAAAGAATGAACACTGAACATGTGAAGAACAAGCTAAGAACATTGAGAACATGAATATTGAGTATAAAAGTTATACAGAGAACATATGATGAACATGAAAAGCATAGAAAATATGACTAGAATTTGTAGAGAACATAATGAGAGTAAGAGAAAGATTACAGAAAAATGAGAAAAAACAGGTGAAAAGAATTGAACTGAGCATGCTGTGAACATTTGTAGAACATGGAATGAACACAGAAAACATGGACAAAATGTGAAGAACACAGTGAATATAGAGAAAATATGCAAATACAGTATGATTATTGAAGGTTTGGATAAGTTGGGGATGAGAAGGTAAGGGAGGGAAAGGGTAAGGTGAGATGAGATGAGATGGAAGAAGGTGGGAGGGGGGTGAAAGATAATTACACAGGTTGGGGTTATGTGTGTACTCGGATAAGAGTTAGGCTGGAGATGGACTTGATTGAATATATTTATGTCTGATGATCTAAGGCTGAGGAAATGGAACTTGGCTAATGTCCAGATTAATTTTACTACGTTAGAAAATAAGGTGATTTTAAATCTCAGGGTGATTTAGTTGGAAAATAAAGAACTTGTACAAAATGAACTAAGCTGGGGCACAAGAGTTGAAACTTGATAACTGAACTGGTTTTTATTTACTATGTCTGAAAATGTAGTTGGGTGTTTAAATCTCAGGGTGATTTGGACTGAGAGTAATGAATTTACAAAAGTGAGCTTGGACAGAGGACAAGAGCTAGAGTTTTATAATTGTTTACTTCATATTTACTATGTCTGAAATACAGAGGGTAAAAATTTCAGGGAAATTGATGGGTTATTTACAAAGATACGAAAGAGAACTAAGGTGGGGATGAGAGCTGGAGCTCGATAACTTACTTGCTTTTTATTTACTAACTTTGAAGTATGTCTGCTTTAAATTTCGGGAAAATTGGTCTGTTACTAACGATCTTGTATAAATGAACTATGGCGATGGACAAGAGCTGGAGCTCGATAACTGTTTTGATCTTATTTACGGAGCCTGAAAATACAGAGGGTAAAAAATTTCAGGGGAATTGATCTGTTACTAACGATCTTGTACAATGAACTAAGGTGGAGGACGAGAGCTGGAGCTCGGTAATGGACTTGATCTTATTTACGGTGCCTGAAATACAGAGGGTAAAAATTTCAGGGAATTTGAATAGGTATTAACGAAGATACGAGAGAGAGCTAAGGCGGAGGACAAGCGCTGGAGCTCGATAACTGTTTTGATCTTATTTACGGTGTCTGAAATACAGAGGGTAAAAATCTCAGGGAATTTGGACTGTTACTAATGATTTTGTACAAATGAACTAAGCTGGGGACAAGAGCTAGAGTTTGATAATTGTTTGCATTTACTAAACTATGTCTGAAATACAGCGGGTAGAAATTTCGGGGAATTTGAATAGGTATTAACGAAGATACGAGAGAGAGCTAAGGCGGAGGACAAGCGCTGGAGCTCGGTAACTAAATTACTGTATTGAAATACGTTTGAAATATGATTATTTTTAAATTTTAGAGGGATTGGAATGATAGTATTCATTATACGACAGGGGACTAAGGCAGGGAACGTGAGCTAGAACTTGCTTACTAACACGATTTATTGGTGTAAATCTGACTTGCTTAATGAAAAGGAGCAAACATATGATGTCAGAAAATAGGAAGAGGGAATAATATGAAGAGGAGAGAGAGAGAGAGAGGAGGGACGGTCCAGATATTATGGAGAAGATAAGATAAGATATGATAAGAGGCGACCTACACGAAGCGTCTGGCTGGCCGGGCCTAAGGTAAATAAAGGTGACGCGAGAGATTGCGAGGTAAGGGGGGAGGGAGGTGATGTGAGGTACGAGACCTGAAAACCTTGGTCAGCACAGGTGATTTTCTAAATTTACATGAAAACAATGGCTTACATAGACGATTTTTGTAAGTTGAAAACAGGTAAAATATGTCCGTAGAGTTCTCCTGGAAACCCTAAAGCGCTACACACGATATTTGAATTTCTCCCTTAAGGCCTTAACAAACTTCTAAGTCTCGGAAATTATTTTTCTCATAAGAATTCCATACTTCTAAAATCTGTGACACAAAATTTACCTGAAAACCCTGGCTCACACGCGGGATATTGGACCTCAAAAAAAAGTTACCTGTCGGCGTGTACAGTCCACAGGGGTCCTCTCGCCAAAAAAAAAAAAAGTTACCTGTGGCGTGTACAGTCCACAGGGGTCCTCTCGCCAAAAAAAAAGTTACCTGTGGCGTGTACAACCCTACTACTTAAGAGGAGGGAGTAGTGGAGTGTAGGAGGAGGGAGTAGTGGAGTGTAGGAGGAGTGGGTAGTGGAGTGTAGGAGGAGGGGGTAGTGGAGTGTAGGAGGAGGGGGTAGTGGAGTGTAGGAGGAGCAGGTAGTGGAGTGAAGGAGGAGGGGGTTGTGGAGTGTAGGAGGAGCGGGTAGTGGAGTGTAGGAGGAGGTAGTGGTGTGTAGGAGGAGGGGGTAGTGGAGTGTAAGAGGAGGGGGTAGTGGAGTGTAGGAGGAGGGGGTAGTGGAGTGTAGGAGGAGGGGGTAGTGGAGTGTAGGGGGAGTGGGTAGTTGAGTGTAGGTGGAGCGGGTAGTGGAGTGTAGGAGGAGGTAGTGGTGTGTAGGAGGAGGGGGTAGTGGAGAGTAGGAGGAGGGGGTAGTGGAGTGTAGGAGGAGGGGGTAGTGGAGTGTAGGAGGAGGGAGTAGTGGAGTGTAGGAGGAGGGGGAGGTGGAGTGTAGGAGGAGCGGGTAGTGGAGTGTAGGAGGAGGGAGTAGTGGAGTGTAGGAGGAGGGGGTAGTGGAGTGTAGGAGGAGGGGGTAGTGGAGTGTAGGAGGAGGGAGTAGTGGAGTGTAGGAGGAGGGGTAGTTGAGTGTAGGAGGAGGGGGTAGTGGTGTGTAGGAGGAGGGGGTAGTGGAGTGTAGGAGGAGGGAGTAGTGGAGTGTAAGAGGAGGGGTAGTTGAGTGTAGGAGGAGGTGGTGGTGTGTAGGAGGAGGGGGTAGTGGAGTGTAGGAGGAGGGGGTAGTGGAGTGTAGGAGGAGGTAGTGGTGTGTAGGAGGAGGGGGTAGTGGAGTGTAGGAGGAGGGAGTAGTGGAGTGTAGGAGGAGGGGGTAGTGGAGTATAGGAGGAGGGGGTAGTGGAGTGTAGGAGGAAGGGGTAGTGGAGTGTAGGAGGAGGGAGTAGTGGAGTGTAAGAGGAGGGGGTAGTGGAGTGTAGGAGGAGCGGGTAGTGGAGTGTAGGAGGAGAGGGTAGTGGAGTGTAGGAGGAGGGGGTAGTGAAGTGTAGGAGGAGGGAGTAGTGGAGTGTAGGAGGAGGGGGTAGTGGAGCGTAGGAGGAGGGGGTAGTGGAGTGTAGGAGGAGGGGGTAGTGGAGTGTAGGAGGAGGGAGTAGTGGAGTGTAGGAGGAGGGAGTAGTGGAGTGTAGGAGGAGGGGGTAGTGGAGTGTAGGTGGAGGGGGTAGTGGAGTGTAGGAGGAGGGAGTAGTGGAGTGTAGGAGGAGGGGGTTAGTGGAGTGTAGGAGGAGGGGGTAGTGGAGCGTAGGAGGAGGGGGTAGTGGAGTGTAGGAGGAGGGGGTAGTGGAGTGTAGGAGGAGGGAGTAGTGGAGTGTAGGAGGAGGGAGTAGTGGAGTGTAGGAGGAGGGGGTAGTGGAGTGTAGGAGGAGCGGGTAGTGGAGTGTAGGAGGAGCGGGTAGTGGAGTGTAGGAGGAGGGGGTAGTGGAGTGTAGGAGGAGGGGGTAGTGGAGTGTAGGAGGAGGGGGTAGTGGAGTGTAGGGGGAGTGGGTAGTTGAGTGTAGGTGGAGCGGGTAGTGGAGTGTAGGAGGAGGTAGTTGTGTGTAGGAGGAGGGGGTAGTGGAGAGTAGGAAGAGGGGGTAGTGGAGTGTAGGAGGAGGGGGTAGTGGAGTGTAGGAGGAGGGAGTAGTGGAGTGTAGGAGGAGGGGGAGGTGGAGTGTAGGAGGAGCGGGTAGTGGAGTGTAGGAGGAGCGGGTAGTGGAGTGTAGGAGGAGGGGGTAGTGGAGTGTAGGGGGAGCGGGTAGTGGAGTGTAGGTGGAGCGGGTAGTGGAGTGTAGGAGGAGGTAGTGGTGTGTAGGAGGAGGGGGTAGTGGAGTGTAGGAGGAGGGGGTAGTGGAGTGTAGGAGGAGGGGGTAGTGGAGTGTAGGAGGAGGGAGTAGTGGAGTGTAGGAGGAGGGAGTAGTGGAGTGTAGGAGGAGGGGGTAGTGGAGTGTAGGAGGAGGGGGTAGTGGAGTGTAGGAGGAGGGAGTAGTGGAGTGTAGGAGGAGGGGTAGTTGAGTGTAGGAGGAGGGGGTAGTGGTGTGTAGGAGGAGGGGGTAGTGGAGTGTAGGAGGAGGGAGTAGTGGAGTGTAGGAGGAGGGGTAGTTGAGTGTAGGAGGAGGTGGTGGTGTGTAGGAGGAGGGGGTAGTGGAGTGTAGGAGGAGGGGGTAGTGGAGTGTAGGAGGAGGTAGTGGTGTGTAGGAGGAGGGGGTAGTGGAGTGTAGGAGGAGGGAGTAGTGGAGTGTAGGAGGAGGGGGTAGTGGAGTATAGGAGGAGGGGGTAGTGGAGTGTAGGAGGAAGGGGTAGTGGAGTGTAGGAGGAGGGAGTAGTGGAGTGTAAGAGGAGGGGGTAGTGGAGTGTAGGAGGAGCGGGTAGTGGAGTGTAGGAGGAGAGGGTAGTGGAGTGTAGGAGGAGGGGGTAGTGAAGTGTAGGAGGAGGGAGTAGTGGAGTGTAGGAGGAGGGGGTAGTGGAGCGTAGGAGGAGGGGGTAGTGGAGTGTAGGAGGAGGGGGTAGTGGAGTGTAGGAGGAGGGAGTAGTGGAGTGTAGGAGGAGGGAGTAGTGGAGTGTAGGAGGAGGGGGTAGTGGAGTGTAGGAGGAGGGGGTAGTGGAGTGTAGGAGGAGGGAGTAGTGGAGTGTAGGAGGAGGGGGTTAGTGGAGTGTAGGAGGAGGGGGTAGTGGAGCGTAGGAGGAGGGGGTAGTGGAGAGTAGGAGGAGGGGGTAGTGGAGTGTAGGAGGAGGGAGTAGTGGAGTGTAGGAGGAGGGAGTAGTGGAGTGTAGGAGGAGGGGGTAGTGGAGTGTAGGAGGAGAGGGTAGTGGAGTGTAGGAGGAAGGAGTAGTGGAGTGTAGGAGGAGGGGGTAGTGGAGTGTAGGAGGAGGGGGTAGTGGAGTGTAGGAGGAGGGAGTAGTGGAGTGTAGGAGGAGGGAGTAGTGGAGTGTAGGAGGAGGGGGTAGTGAAGTGTAGGAGGAGGGGTAGTGGAGTGTAGGAGGAGGTAGTGGTGTGTAGGAGGAGGGGGTAGTGGAGTGTAGGAGGAGGGGGTAGTGGAGTGTAATAGGAGGGAGTAGTGGAGTGTAGGTGGAGGGGGTAGTGGAGTGTAGGAGGAGGTAGTGGTGTGTAGGAGGAGGGAGTAGTGGAGTGTAGGAGGAGGGGGTAGTGGAGTGTAGGAGGAGGGGGTAGTGGAGTGTAGGAGGAGGTAGTGGAGTGTAGGAGGAGGGGGTAGTGGAGTGTAGGAGGAGGGGGTAGTGGAGTGTAGGAGGAGGGAGTAGTGGAGTGTAGGAGGAGGGGGTAGTGGAGTGTAGGAGGAGGGGGTAGTGGAGTGTAGGAGGAGGGGGTAGTGGAGTGTAGGAGGAGGTGTAGTGGAGTGTCGGAGGAGGTAGTGGTGTGTAGGAGGAGGGGGTAGTGGAGTGTAGGAGGAGGGGGTAGTGGAGTGTAGGAGGAGGGAGTATTGGAGTGTAGGAGGAGGGGTAGTGGAGTGTAGGAGGAGGGTAGTGGTGTGTAGGAGGAGGGGGTAGTGGAGTGTAGGAGGAGGGTAGTGGAGTGTAGGAGGAGGGGGTAGTGGAGTGTAGGAGGAGGGGGTAGTGGAGTGTAGGAGGAGGGAGTAGTGGAGTGTAGGAGGAGGGGGTAGTGGAGTGTAGGAGGAGGGGGTAGTGGAGTGTAGGAGGAGGGGGTAGTGGAGTGTAGGAGGAGGGGGTAGTGGAGTGTAGGAGGAGGGTAGTGGAGTGTAGGAGGAGGGGGTAGTGGAGTGTAGGAGGAGGGGGTAGTGGAGTGTAGGAGGAGGGAGTAGTGGAGTGTAGGAGGAGGGGTAGTGGAGTGTAGGAGGAGGGGTAGTGGAGTGTAGGAGGAGGGGGTAGTGGAGTGTAGGAGGAGGGGGTAGTGGAGTGTAGGAGGAGGGGGTAGTGGAGTGTAGGAGGAGGGGTAGTGGAGTGTAGGAGGAGGGGGTAGTGGAGTGTAGGAGGAGGGGGTAGTGGAGTGTAGGAGGAGGGGGTAGTGGAGTGTAGGAGGAGGGGTAGTGGAGTGTAGGAGGAGGGGGTAGTGGAGTGTAGGAGGAGGGGGTAGTGGAGTGTAGGAGGAGGGGGTAGTGGAGTGTAGGAGGAGGGGGTAGTGGAGTGTAGGAGGAGGGGGTAGTGGAGTGTAGGAGGAGGGGGTAGTGGAGTGTAGGAGGAGGGGTAGTGGAGTGTAGGAGGAGGGGTAGTGGAGTGTAGGAGGAGGGGGTAGTGGAGTGTAGGAGGAGGGGGTAGTGGAGTGTAGGAGGAGGGGGTAGTGGAGTGTAGGAGGAGGGGGTAGTGGAGTGTAGGAGGAGGGGTAGTGGAGTGTAGGAGGAGGGGGTAGTGGAGTGTAGGAGGAGGGGTAGTGGAGTGTAGGAGGAGGGGGTAGTGGAGTGTAGGAGGAGGGGTAGTGGAGTGTAGGAGGAGGGGGTAGTGGAGTGTAGGAGGAGGGGGTAGTGGAGTGTAGGAGGAGGGAGTAGTGGAGTGTAGGAGGAGGGGGTAGTGGAGTGTAGGAGGAGGGGGTAGTGGAGTGTAGGAGGAGGGGGTAGTGGAGTGTAGGAGGAGGGGGTAGTGGAGTGTAGGAGGAGGGGGTAGTGGAGTGTAGGAGGAGGGGTAGTGGAGTGTAGGAGGAGGGGTAGTGGAGTGTAGGAGGAGGGGGTAGTGGAGTGTAGGAGGAGGGGGTAGTGGAGTGTAGGAGGAGGGGTAGTGGAGTGTAGGAGGAGGGGTAGTGGAGTGTAGGAGGAGGGGGTAGTGGAGTGTAGGAGGAGGGGGTAGTGGAGTGTAGGAGGAGGGGGTAGTGGAGTGTAGGAGGAGGGGGTAGTGGAGTGTAGGAGGAGGGGGTAGTGGAGTGTAGGAGGAGGGGGTAGTGGAGTGTAGGAGGAGGGGGTAGTGGAGTGTAGGAGGAGGGGGTAGTGGAGTGTAGGAGGAGGGGTAGTGGAGTGTAGGAGGAGGGTAGTGGTAGTGTAGGAGGAGGGGGTAGTGGAGTGTAGGAGGAGGGGGTAGTGGAGTGTAAGAGGAGGGAGTAGTGGAGTGTAGGAGGAGGGGGTAGTGGAGTGTAGGAGGAGGGGTAGTGGAGTGTAGGAGGAGGGGTAGTGGAGTGTAGGAGGAGGGGTAGTGGAGTGTAGGAGGAGGGGGTAGTGGAGTGTAGGAGGAGGGTAGTGGAGTGTAGGAGGAGGGGGTAGTGGAGTGTAGGAGGAGGGGGTAGTGGAGTGTAGGAGGAGGGGTAGTGGAGTGTAGGAGGAGGGGGTAGTGGAGTGTAGGAGGAGGGGTAGTGGAGTGTAGGAGGAGGGGGTAGTGGAGTGTAGGAGGAGGGGGTAGTGGAGTGTAGGAGGAGGGGGTAGTGGAGTGTAGGAGGAGGGGGTAGTGGAGTGTAGGAGGAGGGGGTAGTGGAGTGTAGGAGGAGGGGGTAGTGGAGTGTAGGAGGAGGGGGTAGTGGAGTGTAGGAGGAGGGGTAGTGGAGTGTAGGAGGAGGGGTAGTGGAGTGTAGGAGGAGGGGGTAGTGGAGTGTAGGAGGAGGGGGTAGTGGAGTGTAGGAGGAGGGGTAGTGGAGTGTAGGAGGAGGGGGTAGTGGAGTGTAGGAGGAGGGGGTAGTGGAGTGTAGGAGGAGGGGGTAGTGGAGTGTAGGAGGAGGGGGTAGTGGAGTGTAGGAGGAGGGGGTAGTGGAGTGTAGGAGGAGGGGTAGTGGAGTGTAGGAGGAGGGGGTAGTGGAGTGTAGGAGGAGGGGGTAGTGGAGTGTAGGAGGAGGGGTAGTGGAGTGTAGGAGGAGGGGTAGTGGAGTGTAGGAGGAGGGGGTAGTGGAGTGTAGGAGGAGGGGGTAGTGGAGTGTAGGAGGAGGGGTAGTGGAGTGTAGGAGGAGGGGGTAGTGGAGTGTAGGAGGAGGGGGTAGTGGAGTGTAGGAGGAGGGGTAGTGGAGTGTAGGAGGAGGGGTAGTGGAGTGTAGGAGGAGGGGTAGTGGAGTGTAGGAGGAGGGGGTAGTGGAGTGTAGGAGGAGGGGTAGTGGAGTGTAGGAGGAGGGGGTAGTGGAGTGTAGGAGGAGGGGGTAGTGGAGTGTAGGAGGAGGGGGTAGTGGAGTGTAGGAGGAGGGGGTAGTGGAGTGTAGGAGGAGGGGGTAGTGGAGTGTAGGAGGAGGGGGTAGTGGAGTGTAGGAGGAGGGGGTAGTGGAGTGTAGGAGGAGGGGGTAGTGGAGTGTAGGAGGAGGGGGTAGTGGAGTGTAGGAGGAGGGGTAGTGGAGTGTAGGAGGAGGGGGTAGTGGAGTGTAGGAGGAGGGGGTAGTGGAGTGTAGGAGGAGGGGGTAGTGGAGTGTAGGAGGAGGGGGTAGTGGAGTGTAGGAGGAGGGGGTAGTGGAGTGTAGGAGGAGGGGTAGTGGAGTGTAGGAGGAGGGGTAGTGGAGTGTAGGAGGAGGGGGTAGTGGAGTGTAGGAGGAGGGGGTAGTGGAGTGTAGGAGGAGGGGGTAGTGGAGTGTAGGAGGAGGGGTAGTGGAGTGTAGGAGGAGGGGGTAGTGGAGTGTAGGAGGAGGGGGTAGTGGAGTGTAGGAGGAGGGGGTAGTGGAGTGTAGGAGGAGGGGGTAGTGGAGTGTAGGAGGAGGGGTAGTGGAGTGTAGGAGGAGGGGTAGTGGAGTGTAGGAGGAGGGGGTAGTGGAGTGTAGGAGGAGGGGGTAGTGGAGTGTAGGAGGAGGGGGTAGTGGAGTGTAGGAGGAGGGGTAGTGGAGTGTAGGAGGAGGGGGTAGTGGAGTGTAGGAGGAGGGGGTAGTGGAGTGTAGGAGGAGGGGGTAGTGGAGTGTAGGAGGAGGGGGTAGTGGAGTGTAGGAGGAGGGGTAGTGGAGTGTAGGAGGAGGGGGTAGTGGAGTGTAGGAGGAGGGGGTAGTGGAGTGTAGGAGGAGGGGGTAGTGGAGTGTAGGAGGAGGGGGTAGTGGAGTGTAGGAGGAGGGGGTAGTGGAGTGTAGGAGGAGGGGTAGTGGAGTGTAGGAGGAGGGGGTAGTGGAGTGTAGGAGGAGGGGGTAGTGGAGTGTAGGAGGAGGGGTAGTGGAGTGTAGGAGGAGGGGTAGTGGAGTGTAGGAGGAGGGGGTAGTGGAGTGTAGGAGGAGGGGTAGTGGAGTGTAGGAGGAGGGGTAGTGGAGTGTAGGAGGAGGGGTAGTGGAGTGTAGGAGGAGGGGGTAGTGGAGTGTAGGAGGAGGGGGTAGTGGAGTGTAGGAGGAGGGGGTAGTGGAGTGTAGGAGGAGGGGGTAGTGGAGTGTAGGAGGAGGGGGTAGTGGAGTGTAGGAGGAGGGGGTAGTGGAGTGTAGGAGGAGGGGTAGTGGAGTGTAGGAGGAGGGGGTAGTGGAGTGTAGGAGGAGGGGGTAGTGGAGTGTAGGAGGAGGGGGTAGTGGAGTGTAGGAGGAGGGGGTAGTGGAGTGTAGGAGGAGGGGGTAGTGGAGTGTAGGAGGAGGGGGTAGTGGAGTGTAGGAGGAGGGGTAGTGGAGTGTAGGAGGAGGGGGTAGTGGAGTGTAGGAGGAGGGGTAGTGGAGTGTAGGAGGAGGGGGTAGTGGAGTGTAGGAGGAGGGGGTAGTGGAGTGTAGGAGGAGGGGGTAGTGGAGTGTAGGAGGAGGGGGTAGTGGAGTGTAGGAGGAGGGGTAGTGGAGTGTAGGAGGAGGGAGTAGTGGAGTGTAGGAGGAGGGGTAGTGGAGTGTAGGAGGAGGGGGTAGTGGAGTGTAGGAGGAGGGGGTAGTGGAGTGTAGGAGGAGGGGGTAGTGGAGTGTAGGAGGAGGGGTAGTGGAGTGTAGGAGGAGGGGGTAGTGGAGTGTAGGAGGAGGGGTAGTGGAGTGTAGGAGGAGGGGGTAGTGGAGTGTAGGAGGAGGGGGTAGTGGAGTGTAGGAGGAGGGGTAGTGGAGTGTAGGAGGAGGGGTAGTGGAGTGTAGGAGGAGGGGGTAGTGGAGTGTAGGAGGAGGGGTAGTGGAGTGTAGGAGGAGGGGGTAGTGGAGTGTAGGAGGAGGGGTAGTGGAGTGTAGGAGGAGGGGGTAGTGGAGTGTAGGAGGAGGGGTAGTGGAGTGTAGGAGGAGGGGTAGTGGAGTGTAGGAGGAGGGGGTAGTGGAGTGTAGGAGGAGGGGGTAGTGGAGTGTAGGAGGAGGGGGTAGTGGAGTGTAGGAGGAGGGGGTAGTGGAGTGTAGGAGGAGGGGGTAGTGGAGTGTAGGAGGAGGGGGTAGTGGAGTGTAGGAGGAGGGGGTAGTGGAGTGTAGGAGGAGGGGTAGTGGAGTGTAGGAGGAGGGGTAGTGGAGTGTAGGAGGAGGGGGTAGTGGAGTGTAGGAGGAGGGGGTAGTGGAGTGTAGGAGGGGGTAGTGGAGTGTAGGAGGAGGGGGTAGTGGAGTGTAGGAGGAGGGGGTAGTGGAGTGTAGGAGGAGGGGTAGTGGAGTTGTAGGAGGAGGGGGTAGTGGAGTGTAGGAGGAGGGGGTAGTGGAGTGTAGGAGGAGGGGGTAGTGGAGTGTAGGAGGAGGGGGTAGTGGAGTGTAGGAGGAGGGGGTAGTGGAGTGTAGGAGGGGGTAGTGGAGTGTAGGAGGAGGGGGTAGTGGAGTGTAGGAGGAGGGGTAGTGGAGTGTAGGAGGAGGGGGTAGTGGAGTGTAGGAGGAGGGGTAGTGGAGTGTAGGAGGAGGGGTAGTGGAGTGTAGGAGGAGGGGGTAGTGGAGTGTAGGAGGATGGGGTAGTGGAGTGTAGGAGGAGGGGTAGTGGAGTGTAGGAGGAGGGGTAGTGAGTGTAGGAGGAGGGGGTAGTGGAGTGTAGGAGAGGGGTAGTGGAGTGTAGGAGGAGGGGTAGTGGAGTGTAGGAGGAGGAGGTAGTGGAGTGTAGGAGGAGGGGGTAGTGGAGTGTAGGAGGAGGGGGTAGTGGAGTGTAGGAGGAGGGGGTAGTGGAGTGTAGGAGGAGGGGGTAGTGGAGTGTAGGAGGAGGGGGTAGTGGAGTGTAGGAGGAGGGGTAGTGGAGTGTAGGAGGAGGGGGTAGTGGAGTGTAGGAGGAGGGGGTAGTGGAGTGTAGGAGGAGGGGTAGTGGAGTGTAGGAGGAGGGGTAGTGGAGTGTAGGAGGAGGGGGTAGTGGAGTGTAGGAGGAGGGGTAGTGGAGTGTAGGAGGAGGGGGTAGTGGAGTGTAGGAGGAGGGGTAGTGGAGTGTAGGAGGAGGGGGTAGTGGAGTGTAGGAGGAGGGGGTAGTGGAGTGTAGGAGGAGGGGGTAGTGGAGTGTAGGAGGAGGGGGTAGTGGAGTGTAGGAGGAGGGGGTAGTGGAGTGTAGGAGGAGGGGTAGTGGAGTGTAGGAGGAGGGGTAGTGGAGTGTAGGAGGAGGGGGTAGTGGAGTGTAGGAGGAGGGGGTAGTGGAGTGTAGGAGGAGGGGTAGTGGAGTGTAGGAGGAGGGTAGTGGAGTGTAGGAGGAGGGAGTAGTGGAGTGTAGGAGGAGGGGGTAGTGGAGTGTAGGAGGAGGGGGTAGTGGAGTGTAGGAGGAGGGGGTAGTGGAGTGTAGGAGGAGGGGGTAGTGGAGTGTAGGAGGAGGGGGTAGTGAGTGTAGGAGGAGGGGGTAGTGGAGTGTAGGAGGAGGGGTAGTGGAGTGTAGGAGGAGGGGTAGTGGAGTGTAGGAGGATGGGGTAGTGGAGTGTAGGAGGAGCGGTAGTGGAGTGTAGGAGGAGGGGGTAGTGGAGTGTAGAGGAGGGGTAGTGGATGTGTAGGAGGAGAGGGTAGTGGAGTGTAGGAGGAGGGGGGTAGTGGAGTGTAGGAGGAGGGGGTAGTGGAGTGTAGGAGGAGGGGGTAGTGGAGTGTAGGAGGAGGGGGTAGTGGAGTGTAGGAGGAGGGGGTAGTGGAGTGTAGGAGGAGGGGGTAGTGGAGTGTAGGAGGAGGGGTAGTGGAGTGTAGGAGGAGGGGTAGTGGAGTGTAGGAGGAGGGGTAGTGGAGTGTAGGAGGAGGGGGTAGTGGAGTGTAGGAGGAGGGAGTAGTGGAGTGTAGGAGGAGGGGGTAGTGGAGTGTAGAGGAGGGGTAGTGGAGTGTAGGAGGAGGGGGTAGTGGAGTGTAGGAGGAGGGGTAGTGGAGTGGTAGGAGGAGGGGGTAGTGGAGTGTAGAGGAGGGGTAGTGGAGTGTAGGAGGAGGGGGTAGTGGAGTGTAGGAGGAGGGGGTAGTGGAGTGTAGGAGGAGGGGGTAGTGGAGTGTAGGAGGAGGGGTAGTGGAGTGTAGGAGGAGGGAGTAGTGGAGTGTAGGAGGAGGGGTAGTGGAGTGTAGGAGGAGGGGGTAGTGGAGTGTAGGAGGAGGGGGTAGTGGAGTGTAGGAGGAGGGGTAGTGGAGTGTAGGAGGAGGGGTAGTGGAGTGTAGGAGGAGGGGTAGTGGAGTGTAGGAGGAGGGTGGTAGTGGAGTGTAGGAGGAGGGGGTAGTGGAGTGTAGGAGGAGGGGTAGTGGAAGTGTAGGAGGAGGGGGTAGTGGAAGTGTAGGAGGAGGGGTAGTGGAGTGTAGGAGGAGGGGTAGTGGAGTGTTAGGAGGAGGGGTAGTGGAGTGTAGGAGGAGGGGTAGTGGAGTGTAGGAGGAGGGGGTAGTGGATTGTAGGAGGAGGGGGTAGTGGATGTGTAGGAGGAGGGGTAGGGTGAGTGTAGGAGGAGGGGTAGTGGAGTGTAGGAGGAGGGGTAGTGGAGTGTAGGAGGAGGGGGTAGTGGAGGGTAGGAGGATGGGGTAGTGGAGTGTAGGAAGGAGGGGGTAGTGGCATGTAGGAGGAGGGGGGTAGTGGAGTTGTAGGAGGAGGGGGTAGTGTAGTGGTAGGAGGAGTGGGTTGTAGTGGAGTGTAGGAGGAGGGGTAGTGGGAGTGTAGAGGATGGAGGTGGTAGGTGAGTGTAGGAGGAGGGAGTAAGAGTGGAGTGTATTAGGAGGGGTAGTGGAGCTGTAGGAGGATGGGGTAGTGGAGTGTAGTAGGAGAGGGGTAGTGGAGTGTAGGAGGAGGGGTAGTGAGTGTAGGATGAGGGATAGTGGAGTGTAGGAGGAGGGGGTAGTGGAGTGTAGGAGGAGGGGGTAGTGGAGTGTAGGAGGAGGGGGAGTGGAGTGTAGGAGGAGGCGGGTAGTGGAGTGTAGGAGGAGGGGGTAGTGGAGTGTAAGGAGGAGGGGGTAGTGGAGTGTAGAGGAGGGGTAGTGGAGTGGTAGGAGGAGGGGTAGTGGAGTGTAGGAGGAGGGGTAGTGGAGTGTAGGAGGAGGGGGTAGTGGAGTGTAGGAGGAGGGGTAGTGGAGTGTAGGAGGAGGGGGTAGTGGAGTGTAGGAGGAGCGGGTAGTGGAGTTAGGAGGAGGGTAGTGTAGTGTAGAGGAGGGGGTAGTGGAGTGTAGGAGGAGGGGTAGTGGAGTGTAGAGGAGGGGGATTATTGGAGTGTAGGAGGAGGGAGTAGTGGAGTGTAGGAGGAGGGGTAGTGGGAGTGTAGGAGGAGGGGGTAGTGGAGTGTAGGAGGAGGGGGTAGTGGAGTGTAGGAGGAGGGGGTAGTGGAGTGTAGGAGGAGGGGGTAGTGGAGTTGTAGGAGGAGGCGGGTAGTGGAAGTGTAGGAGGAGAGGGTAGTGGAGTGTAGGAGGAGGGGGTAGTGGAGTGTAGGAGGAGGGGGTAGTGGAGTGTAGGAGGAGCGGGTAGTGGAGTGTAGGAGGAGGGGTAGTGGAGTGTAGGAGGAGGGGGTAGTGGAGTGTAGGAGGAGGGGGTAGTGGAGTGTAGGAGGAGGGAGTAGTGGAGTGTAGGAGGAGGGGGTAGTGGAGTGTAGGAGGAGGGGGTAGTGGAGTGTAGGAGGAGGGGGTAGTGGTAGTGTAGGAGGAGGGGGTAGTGGAGTGTAGGAGGAGGGGGTAGTGGAGTGTAGGAGGAGGGGGTAGTGGAGTGTAGGAGGAGTGGGTAGTGGTAGTGTAGGAGGAGGGGGTCGTGGAGTGTAGGAGGAGGGGGTAGTGGAGCGTAGGAGGAGGGGGTAGTGGGTGTAGGAGGGAGGGGAGTAAGTGGAGTGTAGGAGGAGGGGGTAGTGGAGTGTAGGAGGAGCGGGTAGTGGAGTGTAGGAGGAGGAGGGTAGTGGAGTTGTAGGAGGAGGGTAGTGGAGTGTAGGAGGAGGGGGTAGTGGAGTGTAGGAGGAGGGGGTAGTGGAGTGTAGGTGAGGGGTAGTGGAGTGTAGGAGGAGGGAGTAGTGGAGTGTAGGAGGAGGGGTAGTGGAGTGTAGGAGGAGGGGGTAGTGGAGTGTAGGAGGAGGGGTAGTGTAGTGTAGGAGGAGGGGGTAGTGGAGGTAGGAGGAGGGGTAGTGGAGTGTAGGAGGAGGGAGTAGTGGAGTGTAGGAGGAGGGGGTAGTGGAGTGTAGGAGGAGGGGTAGTGGAGTGTAGGAGGAGGGGTAGTGGAGTGTAGGAGGGGGTAGTGGAGTGTAGGAGGAGGGTAGTGGAGTGTAGGAGGAGGGGTAGTGGAGTGTAGGAGGAGGGGTAGTGGAGTGTAGGAGGAGGGGTAGTGGAGTGTAGGAGGAGGGGTAGTGGAGTGTAGGAGGAGGTAGTGGAGTGTAGGAGGAGGGGGTAGTGGAGTGTAGGAGGAGGGGTAGTGGAGTGTAGGAGGAGGGGGTAGTGGAGTGTAGGAGGAGGGGTAGTGGAGTGTAGGAGGAGGGGTAGTGGAGTGTAGGAGGAGGGGTAGTGGAGTGTAGGAGGAGGGTAGTGGAGTGTAGGAGGAGGGGGTAGTGGAGTGTAGGAGGAGGGGTAGTGGAGTGTAGGAGGAGGGGTAGTGGAGTGTAGGAGGAGGGGTAGTGGAGTGTAGGAGGAGGGGTAGTGGATGTAGGAGGAGGGGGTAGTGGAGTGTAGGAGGAGGGGGTAGTGGAGTGTAGGAGGAGGGGTAGTGGAGTGTAGGAAGGGGGTAGTGGAGTGTAGGAGGAGGGGGTAGTGGAGTGTAGGAGGAGGGGGTAGTGGAGTGTAGGAGGAGGGGTAGTGGAGTGTAGGAGGAGGGGTAGTGGAGTGTAGGAGGAGGTAGTGGAGTGTAGGAGGAGGGGTAGTGAGTGAGGAGGAGGGGGTAGTGGAGTGTAGGAGGAGGGGGTAGTGGAGTGTAGGAGGAGGGGGTAGTGGAGTGTAGGAGGAGGGGGTAGTGGAGTGTAGGAGGAGGGGGTAGTGGAGTGTAGGAGGAGGGGGTAGTGGAGTGTAGGAGGAGGGGTAGTGGAGTGTAGGAGGAGGGTAGTGGAGTGTAGGAGGAGGGGGTAGTGGAGTGTAGGAGGAGGGGTAGTGGAGTGTAGGAGGAGTAGTGGAGTGTAGGAGGAGGGGTAGTGGAGTGTAGGAGGAGGGGTAGTGGAGTGTAGGAGGAGGGGTAGTGGAGTGTAGGAGGAGGGTAGTGGAGTGTAGGAGGAGGGGGTAGTGGAGTGTAGGAGGAGGTAGTGGAGTGTAGGAGGAGGGGGTAGTGGAGTGTAGGAGGAGGGGGTAGTGGAGTGTAGGAGGAGGGGTAGTGGAGTGTAGGAGGAGGGGGTAGTGGAGTGTAGGAGGAGGGTAGTGGAGTGTAGGAGGAGGGGGTAGTGGAGTGTAGGAGGAGGGGGTAGTGGAGTGTAGGAGGAGGGGTAGTGGAGTGTAGGAGGAGGGGTAGTGGAGTGTAGGAGGAGGGGGTAGTGGAGTGTAGGAGGAGGGGTAGTGGAGTGTAGAGGAGGGGTAGTGGAGTGTAGGAGGAGGTAGTGGTGTGTAGGAGGAGGGGTAGTGGAGTGTAGGAGGAGGGTAGTTGTAGGAGGAGGGGGTAGTGGAGTGAGGAGGAGGTAGTGGAGTGTAGGAGGAGGGTAGTGGAGTGTAGGAGGAGGGGGTAGTGGAGTGTAGGAGGAGGGGAGTAGTGGAGTGTAGGAGGAGGGGTAGTGGAGTGTAGGAGGAGGGTAGTGGAGTGTAGGAGGAGGGGTAGTGGAGTGTAGGAGGAGGGGTAGTGGAGTGTAGGAGGAGGGGTAGTGGAGTGTAGGAGGAGGGGGTAGTGGTAGTGGAGGTAGGAGGAGGGGGTAGTGGAGTGTAGGAGGAGGCACGGTGAGTGGAGTGTAGGAAGGAGCAGGAGTGGAGTGTAGGAGGAAGTTGGGTAGTGGAGTGTAGGAGGGAGGGAGTAGTGGAGGTAGTGCGGGAGGTGGGAGTGGAGTGATGGGAGGAGGGGTTAGTGGAGTGTAGGAGGCGGGAGGTCAGTGATGTGTAGGTAGGAGGGAGTAGTGGAGCTGTAGGAGGCAGGGGGTAGTGGGTGTAGTAGAGGAGGGGAGTAGTGGAGTGTACGGAGGAGGGAGGCAGTGGAGGGTAGGAGGAGGGAGGAGCTGGTAGTGGGCGGATAGGAGGAGGGGGTAGTGAGAGGGTCTGAGGGAGGGAGTAGTGGAAGTGTAGAGGAGGGTAGTTGAGTGTAGGAGGAGGGGGTAGTGGAGTGTAGGAGGAGGGGGTAGTTGGAGTGTAGGAGGAGCGGGTAGTGGAGTGTAGGAGGAGGGGTAGTGGAGTGTAGGAGGAGGGTAGTGGTGTGTAGGAGGAGGGGGTAGTGGAGTGTAGGAGGAGGGGGTAGTGGAGTGTAGAGAGGAGGGGGTAGGGAGTGTAGGAGGAGGGGTAGTGGAGTGTAGGAGGAGGGGTAGTGGAGTGTAGGAGGAGGGGTAGTGGAGTGTAGGAGGAGGTAGTGGGTGTGTAGGAGGAGGGGGTAGTGGAGTGTAGGAGGAGTAGTGGAGTGTAGGAGGAGGGGTAGTGGAGTGTAGGAGGAGGGGTAGTGGAGTGTAGGAGGAGGTAGGGTGTGTAGGAGGAGGGGGTAGTGGAGTGTAGGAGGAGGGGTAGTGGAGTGTAGGAGGAGGGGTAGTGGAGTGTAGGAGGAGGTAGTGGAGTGTAGGAGGAGGGGTAGTGGAGTGTAGGAGGAGGGGGTAGTGGAGTGTAGGAGGAGGGGTAGTGGAGTGTAGGAGGAGGTAGTGGAGTGTAGGAGGAGGGGTAGTGGAGTGTAGGAGGAGGGGTAGTGGAGTGTAGGAGGAGGGGTAGTGGAGTGTAGGAGGAGGGGTAGGGAGTGTAGGAGGAGGGGGTAGTGGAGTGTAGGAGGAGGGGGTAGTGGAGTGTAGGAGGAGGGAGTAGTGGAGTGTAGGAGGAGGGGGTAAGTGGAGTGTAGGAGGAGGGGGTAGTGAGTGTAGGAGAGGGAGGTAGTTGAGTGTAGGAGGAGGGGTAGTGGAGCGTAGGAAGGAAGGGGTAGTGGAGTGTAGGAAGGAGGGATTAGTGGTGTGGAGGAGGGTAGTGGATGTAGGAGGAGGGGGTAGAGGAGTGTAGAGGAGGGGGTAGTGGAGTGTAGGAGGAGGGGGTAGTGGAGTGTAGGAGGAGGGGGTAGTGGAGTGTAGGAGGAGGGGTAGTGGAGTGTAGGAGGAGGGGTAGTGGAGTGTAGGAGGAGGGGTAGTGGAGTGTAGGAGGAGGGGTAGTGGAGTGTAGGAGGAGGGGTAGTGGAGTGTAGGAGGAGGGGTAGTGGAGTGTAGGAGGAGGGGTAGTGGAGGTAGGAGGAGGGGGTAGTGGAGTGGTAGGAGGAGGGGGTAGTGGAGTGTAGGAGGAGGGTAGTGGAGTGTAGAGGAGGGGTAGTGGAGTGTAGGAGGAGGGGGTAGTGGAGTGTAGGAGGAGGGGGTAGTGGAGTGTAGGAGGAGGGGTAGTGGAGTGTAGGAGGGGGTAGTGGATGTAGGAGGGGGTAGTGGAGTGTAGGAGGAGGGGTAGTGGAGTGTAGGAGGAGGGGGTAGTGGAGTGTAGGAGGAGGGGAGTAGTGGAGTGTAGGAGGAGGGGGTAGTGGAGTGTAGGAGGAGGGGGTAGTGGAGTGTAGGAGGAGGGGTAGTGGAGTGTAGGAGAGGGGGTAGTGGAGTGTAGGAGGAGGGGTAGTGGAGTGTAGGAGGAGGGTAGTGGAGTGTAGGAGGAGGGGGTAGTGGAGTGTAGGAGGAGGGGGTAGTGGAGTGTATAGGAGGGATAGTGGAGTGTAGGAGGAGGGGTAGTGGAGTGTAGGAGGAGGTAGTGGAGTGTAGGAGGAGGTAGTAGTGGAGTGTAGGAGGAGGGTAGTGGAGTGTAGGAGGAGGGGGGGGTGGGGGGGGGGGTGTGGGGGGGTAGTGGAGTGTAGGAGGAGGGTAGTGGAGTGTAGGAGGAGGGGGTAGTGGAGTGTAGGAGGAGGGGGTAGTGGAGTGTAGGAGGAGGGGTAGTGGAGTGTAGGAGGAGGGGGTAGTGGAGTGTAGGAGAGGGGTAGTGGAGTGTAGGAGGAGGGGGTAGTGGAGTGTAGGAGGAGGGGGTAGTGGAGTGTAGGAGGAGGGGGTAGTGGAGTGTAGGAGGAGGGGTAGTGGAGTGTAGGAGGAGGGGGTAGTGGAGTGTAGGAGGAGGGTAGTGGAGTGTTGGAGGGAGTAGTGGAGTGTAGGAGGAGGGGGTAGTGGAGTGTAGGAGGAGGGAGTAGTGGAGTGAGGAGGAGGGAGTAGTGGAGTGTAGGAGGAGGGGTAGTGGAGTATAGGAGGAGGGGGTAGTGGAGTGTAGGAGGAGGGGTAGTGGAGTGTAGGAGGAGGGTAGTGGAGTGTAGGAGGAGGGAGTAGTGGAGTGTAGGAGGAGGGGGTAGTGGAGTGTAGGAGGACGGGTAGTGGAGTGTAGGAGGAGGGGGTAGTGGAGTGTAGGAGGAGGGGTAGTGGAGTAGGAGGAGGAGAGTAGTGGAGTGAGGAGGAGGGTAGTGGAGTAGGAGGAGGGGGT